>NC_140976.1:5716850-5921850 GCF_056783735.1 Eptatretus burgeri | reverse complement strand
TGATGTTGGCACAGGTGCAAGCTCGTACTCTAAGACGTCACATAGTTTGATGTTTCGACTTTGTTGGAGTCCCATGACCCTGGAGTAGATGAGATTTAGATCACAAACCTCATTATATCCCACACGCATGACTTTCCGTGTCACTGCCATAGTTTTGACTTGCTTAGATAAGGGAGCGTTGAATCCTGCTGGCCAGCTTTCTTCATACGAATGCATCTGTGCTCGGCCAATGTCAACTGCCCTTGGCGTGTTCGCCTTCTCCGGTCCAATTCTGCCAGTTACAATGTTGAAAACTCTGTCTGCATGTTCGTTTGGGTCAAGTGGGTCGATACAGAACTGGAGTTTTCTCCTTATCTTATCTCGGTCCTCTGCATCGGATCGTATGCGTGATGGCTTCTCTTCCTTGTGAATGGTCACCTCCATGAATATGTGCCCCTCAGACATATCTGTGAGATCGTGGACTATCTGACTAAACGTGTACATGCTATAGGCCCACTTCTTCAGTGTAGAAGGCTTCAGTGGAATGCCAACGATTCCATTTATGCCATGACCATAGCGCATGAACGTGGACTCGATGTACATATCTGACCATATGCCGTTCCATAGGCCCTTCTTGTGCCGCATCACGTGATCTCCTTTTAAGAACATTTCCAGAATGTCTCCATGAAGCCTTACCATCAATCGAAGGTGGTGGAGCCATATCTAGCATAGTTGTGATGTCCAGCCACGAAGAAGTAGAGGAGCATCTCCTTCATAGCCCAAAGATGCAATGGCTAGTCTCCTTCATGCTCAGCACGAACAAATGCCATCATGATGAATACAGGTTTCACAAGGTTCTGTACCCATAGTTGTGTGGTCATGCTCTTTGTTGCTTTGGTTTCAAGAGTGTCCATTAAGTCTTCATGACTTTCTGCCTGAGCCACGCTGGAATGAAGGACCTCCTCAGTCACCAATCGCAGGGCCCTGAAGTTTTGGGGAAACTTTTTTTCCACCAAGCATATGAGCAACACCTCCAAAGGCAGATTTCATCACGTCTTCCAGCCCACTTTCAGCCATCAAATTCCCCACACAACTGATGAAACTCATAAGGGTGTGCATGCTGCCCAGCCTTGGTATGAACTGGGTAGATCGCTCAGGATAAACCCATTTAACATTATCGACCACTCAATACAGCTGTTGGTCATTTGTGAAGATCGTTACGGTTTGTCCACACTCTGCGGTCAAGCGTTTTCCCTCCTCCATTGCTGTAAACATCGTGTCCGGTTCAGCTGGATCCATATCTATGAGTGGTGTATAAATGGCCCTCGTTGCAGGTTGGATGGATTGTCCTTGCTCTCTGCAGAGCTTCATATTAAAGCCACCAAACTCTGGTGTGTTCTGATCAGAAGTGATTTGCTTCAGAAAAGAGAAATCCATATCTTGAACTCTCCTAAGTTGTATTGCTTGATGAGCCAATACGCGGAGAGGTAACACCACACGTGTGGCTTCTTCAACTGTCATCGCTGGTTTCTCAGGTCCCTTGTACCTTTGAACCGAAATGTCTTCTGCCACAGGTGTCTTCATTTCATCACGGGTCAATCGTCTGATGATGGCTTCATCTTCAGATGTGGAAGATATCTCCTGATCTTTTATGGTAAGTAGTACTGCAAGAGAATGTGTTGAAACGAGTCCATTTTGGGATGAGATATTTGTGTCGAAGTTGTCAGCAACAACCTGAACGAGGCCACATTGAGCATTGGCAGTCCCCCTAATCCCGGAGTGAACAGTTTCAGCCTTTGCTGCTGATCCCTTGAAACGCTGAAACTCATCATAGGAAGAGGTCACACGATAGTTGTACAACTGATCGACGAGGCTTTTACGACTGACTTGAACTCCCAGTGCTATGTGGAGTGTAGTTGGTCAATTGGTGATCATATTCGTTATGATGTTTCCTCTCAGAGCTCCTGGAAGTGTACAGTCCAGTTTAGCTGATATTTTGGAGAGTAACAATTGAAGGGTTGAACTCACTGCTTCATTTGCAATATCTATATCAATTCTAGTCTGATAGGAACTGGGGTCGGACGACAACTGCTTAGATTCCTGTGCAACCTTCATGGCAATTCGTTCGATGGAAACATCAATGGCGTCATCTTCATCTGATGCTACTAAGTTGATCGCAGTGGACGCTCTGCTGTGAAACAAGATTAAACTAGCGACACCTTCACCAGACACAGAAGCTCAGAGCCAAGTGTATCCAACAATTTGGATAACAGGGTTCGTCGAGAGTATAGCTTTCCTCCATGATCCTTGGACATATTGTAGACTTCTACTGAATTCCAGATGCACAACATGGCAGTTTTTCATCAATAGGATGGTGGAACTGACAGCTGGCTCAATGTCCTGAGTTTCTCTGCCACTGTGTGCTGCTGCTGCAACAGAACAGGGTGCCATGAAGGACTTTCTGGAGTCATCGTGATACCTCACATCAGTTGCATGAAGATCACTGATTGCGCTCATTTATCGTATCTTGACCTAGCGTCCTCCATCATCCTGGCGGGAATCGATAACATCTAGAATAGTTTGTTTGAAAGTTGTCCGATCAACACGATCTGCAGTCATACAAAGGAGAACTCACCGCCAACGATTAGGATTCTTCTTATCAAAGTTCATGATGCACTTTTCTCCGCAAAAATGGCAATGTTCTTTAAAGTCAAATACTGTCGTCTTTGAACGGCAGCTTCTTTTGCTTGTTGAAGCATCTTCCAAACAGACATTACTCGTTCGCTTCAAGTGTCTTTCAATGGGTGAGCATAATATGTACGTTGGCACACAGTCTCGATGGCATTTGAGCTCGATAGATTCGTCTGCCTGTAATCTCTGTTCAAGCTCTTCATGTGTACCATCTTGTCTTGCTTTGCTTGACTGGATGATACTTCGTACTCTGTCTGGACCAACTGTTACCAGAGGTTTTCCAGCTTAAGTTGCATCGCAGGGACCGAAGAAACAGTCTCCCATGGTGAGCCTTAACCTGCAACAATAGAGGTAATTATAAACATCAGTAAACATTTAATTTCTTTGTTCGTATTTTTAAAAATTCTGTACTGGATATAAACGGCTCCGTGCAAGTTATTTTCAACCAGTTTTGTTGTTGTATAACTGTACTGCAAAACGCCGATCGGCGTGGACAAATTCAGGGGGTAGGGTTATGCTAATTTGCATATTAATGAACTAAATTTAAATGTTATTAAATTTTAAGTGTGTTTATCATGACCAGTGACCCTAAAAACATGGCTGTAGACACCTCAACCAGGCTGTTTGGATGCTTACTTCTGGAGATAAAGAAAAATAGTAATTTCGACAATGGCCACCGCTAATTTGCATATTAATGGGTTTCTACAAAAATGCTCAAGGGTGCCAGAGTGGCATCAATCGGAATATTCATTCAGATTTAGATGGTTTACCTCGTGGGTAAAGTGTCATTTTGTTTCAAAGCATATTCTGCTCTAGAACTGCCTCCACATTCAGTTCTTCACACAGGTCCTTTGCAGTTATCTCTGTCACAACAAAACCTGAATCCCTGCACTGTGTGAGAGGTGATGATCACGGTCAGGTCAGGTATGGGAGCATGCGCCAGAGCAGCGCGTCGCTGCATCCACTTTCCTAAAATTCCCCAAAAAAATGGACCGGACCGGACTGGACCGGACGGGACGTTTTGGCCAGAGTTTTCAAGCAATCGTTCTGAAAATTTTCGTTTGTGTAGGTGACCGGCCAAGGACAGCAACGCTTACTTTTGGTGAAGATCCAAATCCGAATCTGGATCTGAGAACTTTGAAGTGACTCTTCACCATTGAGCGATCGGGCCAAAAATGATATATTGTTAGGAATCTGGAAGCCATAAGCACTCAACATACAGGTCCTATAGAACAGTTACATCAGCAAGTATATGTATTTAGTTAGGGTCCCCGGCCCTCGTTTAATGGGTGAATAAATGTACATGCGCTGTGAATTATTTTAAGAGAGGATTTTTAAATCACTCACAACAACTAAGGCTACGACATCTCCAACTACAACAACAACGCCATCTTCGCTCTCACAGCGACAACCCTCTGCTCCGGGCATTCTCCGCGCGCTCGGTGGTATGCGGGCGTGTTCGGAATTCGTTCGGAGATGGAATTCCATTCCCAAATATGGTCATGAACCGGCTCCCTTGGCCGCGCGCCCGAGAGCAGGCCACGCCTGAGGGGACCGTGCCCGAGAGCGGGCCACGCTTGAGCGGACCGCGCTCGAGAGGGATAAAAAGGAACGGAGAGCAAAGAATCGTGTGGATCTGCTGGAGCTCAAGGGAGAGAGGAAGAATTCGCACCCATTCAAAACGCATCTCTCGAGGCTGGGCGAAAAGCATCTCGTCGCTGGCGTGCTCCGTTTCCCGGATCATCTCGTCTCGTGGCTGGCGTGGTCTGAGTCTGGCTGCCTTTGGTCCGTTCATTCCGACTGGTGCTCTGGGAAGGTGCGGATGACGAGCCGCGTGCTTGCGGCCAGGTAGCCAGCTGTCCTGACTCCCAGCCGGACTATCCTCCTCGTCTGGAGAGCCGAATAAAAGACCATTTTGGGTCCGTTTCTTTTGGGTGTGCGTCTGTCTGTGAGAACGTCTTTAAGTAGGAATTGTTTAAGTGCTTGTGTGTAAATTTGCATTCTCTATTGGTCGTGATAACTCTGCCCTGACGTGCTTCCCTCCTTCCCCACCTACTGTCAATAAATACCCTATTTGTTAAATGTATCAGCTCGTTTTTGTGTTTCTTTCATTGGCTTAGCATGGCGCGTGATGGTGAATAACAAAGGCTGTTGCCGCTGTAAATGTACATTTGGACCGACGGGACTACGGCAACCATCCGCTCGGGTTGCGCACGGGTCGGGCATGTTAACGGCTCGACTCGTACGAGTTCCGTCGAGGGTGTGAATACTCGGTAGGTCGCCACGTGGATCTCTAGGTATTTTGAAGATTGGCAAATAACCCTGTACCACGTGGTGGAATTATTGACGATTCACGGTCCGGGAAGGGACCCGTTCCCTCAGAGTTTTCCGAACAGTACGATCTAGATTCCGGGAGTTCGGCAGAGTCGACCGTGCTGCTCCACCTAGCGGACTGCATCCCGTGCATCGGAGGAGTCTCGTCTGGCGCATTACCACAGGAGGTCGACCATCTCATCACGGGAGATCACCTCGGCTCACCTCCTCTGGATTCGGCTGCCCTGGTCCGTCCTTTGGGCGACTGGTGCTCCGGGAAGGTGCGGACATCGAGCCGTGCGAACGCGGCCAGGTAGCCAGCACGTTTCTGACTCCCAGCCGAACTATCCTCCTCGGCTGGAGAGCTGAATAAAAGACCCGACGGGGTCCATTTCTTTGGGTGTGTGTCTGAGTGTGGGCCCGACTCTAAGTAGAATTGTTCAGTGCTTTTGTTGTACATTATTTACGTTTCTTATTCGGATAACTCTGCTCTTTGTGTGCTCCCTTTCCCCCATGATAAATATATCCTCTTGCGAAATAAAAATAAATCCCCTCTTGTTGAATGTCCCAGCTCGTCCTTGTCCTTTCCATCTTTGGTTTGCCACGCTGCGAACGGGAACGAGGAGGCCTCATTGCTGCGTAATCGTGCAATCGGCCGGCAGGATTCTGGTACTCTCCGCTCGGGGTACGACTCGGATCTGACTCGGTAACGGCCCGGATCGCGCAGATCCTGCCGAGGGTGAATTTGCTTGGTAGTTTGGATGACGTGGGTATTTAGGTATATTGAAATTGGCAATTAACCCTATCCCACGTGGTTGACCTATTGGCGATCTTCGGTCCGATAAGGGACCGTGACCTTTCGGATTTATCTGAAAGGTACAACCTAAATTCCGGGTGTTCGGTGGAGCCGACTCCACTGCTCCATCTCGCGGTCGTGCTCACCACAGAGACCCGGGACCACAACAATATATTCGTGACACGCTATGTATAGTTAAGTTCTTGGCTGGGACACTGCTCCAGGCTAAGCTTCCTCGTGCGAGTCTGTCTGATATTTACTAATTAAACAGCTTAAATTGAACTAAAGGATTCTGTCTTGATGTAGTCAAAACTGCCACGACACCACATGTCACACCCTCTATCCATGTTACACTCTCTACATGCACATCACAATCTCAACCCACTTCACTCTCTGCACACGTCAATTAGTGGGGCGGCTTAGCCCAAATATTCAAAAGAATTGTGCATTTTGTGATACAAGCACCAAATTTGGCACAAATGTACATTAATATGTTGCGAACATTCTCAGATATTGGACCACTTGAAATTCTCTTTATGCCCGCCATATTGGATTTCAAAATGGCCGCCACTTGAAATCTACATTTGCAATTATCTCTGGACGTAATGCAGCTATTGACTTGATTCTGGTATCTAAATGTATGTTTTGGGGGGCAAGGAATCCAATGGTACCATTTTCAACTTAATATTATCTATCACAGTCTGTTATATAATTTTATTTGGAAATTATCTTGGCAAATATTGGATTCAACACAATACTTTGAAAAGAATGTCTTAGTTCTGTAAATTAAAAAAACAACTATACTAAATCACTAGTAACAACTCAGACAAGCTCATATATACTGGCAGTCTAAAATATAAATTCACATCCCATTAGGAAACAAAGTGACCCATTCATTTGTGTTTTTCATATGCATATTTTATGTAACATTACATTCATATTGTCAATAAATACCAAACATGCATAATCCCCTTTTCCTTGACCCTTTAAGCCATCTTTTTGTGTTTCTGGAGTACAGAAATTTCTTGTATAGGCTTCCATCTGTCTTGTTTCCTTAACAATGCACTGTAGCATGTCTTTAACAATGTTTACAAACATGACTCCACTACATGTCTTTAATCACAGCCCTGACCCAAATAAAAGAGTAGTGAGGCTGCATGTGTGTTGACCCGCATCAACTGTGTGTGTGGATCTGGGGATGCACGGTCCAAGACAGTCGCCCCCTTGCCGCACGACTACCCTGATGTACCCCTGTCACTAGCAGCATCAAGAAGTCGCCTGTCCCAGCTGCTAAAGTGGCGTCATTGACCAGAGGAGACTTCAAACAGCAGGCTGATGAAGAATACCAATGGCTAGGCAATAAAAAAGCTAGTCCTGGAAGACAACACTGGTACAGTGGACAATGACAATACATCTTGGGCTGCATTTCATGCCAGCCGACAGCCACCAGATGCTCGAGTCATCTGCCCCACGTCGCTGCTTCCATTCATCCTGGAGAGTGCCCACACAGTGGCCATGATCCGGCACTCAATGGACGTCGTGAAGAATGCTGTGGAACACCTGAATCCTGGACAGACACCAGTGGTCACCGTTGATCAGCCACTGTTTGCTTTGGCCAAGCAGATACAGTGGAATTGGCCAGAGAGCTATGGTGAAGACCAGATAGTGGTGATGTTTGGTGGCCTCCACATAGAGATGGCAGCACTGAGGACACGGGGGGACTGGCTGAAAGGGAGTGGTTGGGTGCAAGCCGAGATTGCGACAGCAGGGACAGCAGACTCATTCCTGCGAGCATCCCATGTCTTGTGTACAAGAAGAGCACATCAAGTGACTGCAGCAGCACTGTACATCCTGCAACACCGTGCCTACAACCACTACTGTCTGGGAGAAACCAGGGATGCAGAGGACCTTCCGGAGTTTGAAGACTGGTGTTGCCAGAGAGGAGAAGACATCCCCCAGTTTCACTACTGGGCAACCGTGCTGGAACTCGAACTGTTGGTTCTAGTATATGTGCGTTCTCTCAGGCAGGGATCGTTAATGATGTACCTCGATGCTCTGACAGAGCTGGTCCCCTGGTTCCATGCACTGGATCACACCCACTATGCGAGGTGGATACCAGTGCACCTGAAGGACATGGCCGAACTCACCATCAAACACCCAGATGAAGCCAGGAAATTCAAGGAAAGCCACTTCACCGTTCAGAAAACACAGAGGGTGTTCTCTTCAATCCCGATTGACCAGGCACATGAGCAGAATAATGCCTGCATCAAAGGAGACGGTGGAGCAGTTGGGCTCACTGACAACCCTAGTGCCCTACGTCGCTGGATGGTTGCGGGACCATAAGTTGTCAGGGTGATCGAAGAATTCCAGGATGGGAAACAACACTGGAGACGGCAAACAGCAGAAACACGTCATCATGATCAGACGCCAAGTGTACAGGCCTCAATTGTGAAAGATGTTCGCTCTCTTGTCGGTGTCATAGAGGAGATGGGCAACCCATTGAGGAGGAGAGTCAGGATGTAGTCAAACTGGACACAAAGGAGATCGCAGATCCTGCTGCTGTAGAGACCGTGATGAATGCCAAGAGGATTGGCCAAGAGCAGTTCGAGGCTTTCACCAGAGAGTGTCTGTTGGACAGAACAAAGGCAGTGGACGCACTCATTTCTCGTAACAAGCTGAAGGTGTTCAGCACTTCCACTCCAAGAAGCCAGAGCATAGGTCAGCAACAGCTTGCCTCCATCAAGAATGACCGTGAACTCTTCGCACGCCTGTACATTGGCTGCCAGACGAGGGATGGAAACCTTGAGGAGTTATTTTGTCACGAGAATCAGGCATGTCCTCCTGCATTGTCTGATGGTGGAAGCCTCTGCACTGGTACCAAGAGTGATCTCCTCACATGCTTGGAAGAAGTCTCCGATGCAAAGACAGAGACTCCTGTCACGACCTGTATTGTGCTTGATGGAGCAGCCATCGTCCAGATGCTGAAGCCGGCTGCATCAAAGACCTTTGAAGAGGATGCACAACAGATCTTCATCCCATATATGTCCACGAAGCTGCAAACAGTCACGCCTGGATCTGGTCTGGGATACTTACCTTGCTGATTCACTGAAAGGTAGTACACGTGCAAAGCGGGGACAAGGTGTGTGGAGACGTGTGGTGGCTGCCGCAGCCATACCAGGAAACTGGCAGAACTTCCTACGAGTGGACAGCAACAAGACCAAGCTGTTCAGGTTCCTCTCAGCAGCTCTCATGGAATGGTTTGACCAGGAGGACAAGCAACTCGTCATTACTGATGGAGAGGCAGTGCTCAGCAAGCCACTACTGCCAGATCTGACCTCACTCACCCCATGTAACCATGAAGAAGCTGACAGTCGGATGTTGCTGCATGCATCTCACGCAGTCCAGCATGGACACCATGCAATACTCATCCGGACTGTAGACACTGATGTTGTGGTGCTGGCAGTGTCCCTGGCACAGGAGTTGCAACCAGAAGACAAACTGTGGCTGGCATTCGGAACAGGCCAGAGTTTCCGATACCTAGCAGCACACGAAATAGCAGCTGGATTGGGACGAGAGAAGGTTCATGCACTGCCAATGTTCCATGCTCTAACTGGATGCGACACTGTGTCTAGTTTTCATAGACATGGCAAGAAGACTGCGTGGGCAGTCTGGACGGTACTGCCAGAACTCACTGAGGCGCTGCTGCTGCTGTCCTCTGCACCTCGTGACATACCAGACGATGCAATGCGCATCATCGAGAGGTTCGTGATCCTGTTGTATGATCGAACCAGCAAATGCACAGACATTGACAAGGCCAGGAGGAAACTCTTCGCAAGGAAGAACAATGTGCAGCTCATCCCTCCAACGAAGGCAGCTCTGGAGGAACATGTCAAGAGGGCAGTGTATCAAGGTGGACATGTGTGGGGTCAGATACTGCTGCCAGCACCAGAGCTCCCTCCACCAACCAACTGGGGTTGGTCAAGGACTGGAGAAAGACAGTACACACCTTACTGGACCAGGCTAACTGAGGCAGCTCACAGTTGCATTGAGCTGGTTTCTTGCAAGTGCAAGAAAGGGTGTGTGAGGCGCTGCAAGTGCAAAAAGGCTGCCCTTCAGTGCACAGCCCTCTGTGTGTGAAGGGGACTGCACATGACGATGAGTCAACAACATACATGTACTTGTGGCAATGATGAACTTGTTAACATGACACTTTATGTACACGTATCTTCAGTACCGGTATATACCTAATCTCAGATACCAGTACACCTAGCCTCAAATACTAGACCATGTAGCATGTCAGTATTATACCTAAGACATTTACAGAACGAAGACGATGTTTTCAAAGTATTGTGTTGAATCCAATATTTACCTCGATAATTTCCAAATAAAATTATATAACAGACTGTGATAGATAATATTAAGTTGAAAATGGTACCATTGGATTCCTTGCCCCCAAAAACATACATTTAGATACCAGAATCAAGTCAATAGCTGCATTACGTCCAGAGATAATAGCAAATGCAGATTTCAAGTGGCGGCCATTTTGAAATCCAATATGGCGGACATAAAGAGAGAATTTCAAGTGGCCCAATATCTGAAAATGTTCGCAACATATTAATGTACATTTGTGCCAAATTTGGTGCTTGTATCACAAAATGCACATCAGGTTTGCTATGCTGCTTCACTAAATCTCTACACGTCACACTCTCGACACACAAACACACGTCACAATCACTACACGTCACTCTCTACACAAGTCTGCCACTCTCTACACACGTCTGTCACTCTCTACACACGTCCCTCTCTACACGTCACACTCTACCCATGTCAGTCTCAACACACATCATCCTCATCGGGAAAATCTCCAGGTTTTACAGGTAATAAATACATTGTAGTAATCTCCGATCTATCACTGGTCAACACGATTTCTCTTGCATGGGGGTTTTCAACGGATTCTTGCTAACTTTTGGGTGCTGAATCCAAATCTCTCATTAGTTTTAGAACTATGAAAAATCATTATTTTTGAGAAAACAGCAATTTTACACTCGGAGTTGAAAAACACTGTTGCATTAGAAGATCGATAGATGCAAAAATGTTTACAATGAAAGGTACCTACTTCAATTACAATATTTAATCATACATTAACATATAATCCATGCTTGCTTGCACATATTTTTACGCATTTTCTCGATATTTTTAATGGATGAAAAGTTTACAAATTTCACTAAACTAAGTTAAATATACAGGCGGAAAAAGTTCCCCTTAACATGGTGTACATCACTTAAATACAAGGCATCACTCAAGCTCAAAACATTTTTCTGAGTTTTGTGACTTTTCACGACATTCAGAATGCAGTAATAAATACAAAAATATGCGAATATAACAAAATAAATCCTCCTCTTGAAAGCGTAAGTATCCAAAGGCACAGGTGTAATCCTATTACAACATAGTAAACCTCTTTGTGGACAATCTCTTATGTACAGCATCTGGGACATCCCTCATCAAACTCCAGCAGTAATCTGCCATCATATTTGAGTCCCAACGACATTGATAACGTTCTTCCATCACTTTAATGTCTTGATGTTAAGGTTATCTGCAAACTCACTCAGGTGACTGTGCAAGTACCTTGATGCTAATTGTGATGGTGACCTTGATGCTCATTCTGCACCCCAGTGCTCGCAGACTAAGGAGCAGCTCCTCCACAATCTCTCAGTAGTTGTCATCTTTCCTGTTCCCAAGAAAATTCTGCACCACATTAGTGAATGCATTCCACGCTCGAGCTTCGACAGAGGTCATCGTCGTAACGAAGTGTGGGTCCTTGAGTAATGTTCTGATCTGAGATCCGTCCAATATCCCTGCTTTTTTCTTCTCATCGCTAAGACTCGGAAAGTTTGAACATATGTAGCCAAAGCAGTCTCCAGTGTGATCAAGAGCTTTAACAAACTGCTTCATCAGACCGAGTTTGATGTGCAATGGTGGAAGGATGATATTTTTCCGATCAACCAGTGGTTCATTAATGATGTTCTTGTCACCAGGTATCAAACTATTCCTTGATGGCCATTCCTTTCTCATCCAGTGCTCCTCCTTAGCCCTACTGTCCCAGTAGCATAGGAAACAAGGGTATTTGGTGTAACCTCCTTGTTGCCCCAAAAGGAAGTTCACCATTTTCAAATCCACACAGATCAACCATGAATATGGAGTATACAGATAGCACAAAAACTTGATGTGATAGAGCAAATCTGAGCTCAGATTTGGATTCAGCAGCCCAATATTAGCCAAAAACACTTTCCAAAGTCCATGCAAGAACAAAAAACTATATTTTTGTAGACCAGTGATTCGTTTAATCCAAGCCCCCAAAGCAGGCAATGATGACAAAAAGCATCTTTACGAGAATGAAGGATGTGACTGGTGGTGAACTGGGCCTCCAGATTTCCTTGAGGACATGAATAATTACATTATTGTTTCAGTACTTGATGGACATTGTTCATCACATGTATGGATGGATGTTCATCTCTCCACTTCCCTTTTCATTGTTTCAGTCATTTCCTGATTCGCAACTGTCCAATGTTCGTCACCTCTGAAACACAGAAATATTATATCATAAGATAAACAAAAATAATCAGTGGATGATTTGTTAAATATATTCCATAAAAAATAATATAGTGAAACGGTTGTGGGTTTTCAAAGACCGTCACACCGCCGGTAGGGAAGGGTCAACATCGTCCTGGCGTACGCTGGTTAATTTGGTGTGAATCGGTGTTTAAGAACACATGATCGCGGTGAATTTGCCTGACAGAATTGGCCGACCGAACTGTCAAGAAATTTGCTTTTCACAAGCGTCTCGATGAGAATCCCAACTTACCTGTCTAACGGGTTAATTTGCCAATTTGTTGTGCCTTTGTGTGTGCAGTTGTTTTGACATGAGTTTTTTTTACATCCCGAGAGGAGGTGGCTCGTACTTTCTGTTTCTACCTTGCAGAACCTACACTTGTCCGATTGTAACTCAGTCCTGCTATTTTCTGAAAGCCATTTGTGTAGTGTCCCTGTTCTTTGACATTTATAATGATTTGTTCTTCATCCCAACTCAGCTGATCTCTTCTTAGCCAGTCCAATGATCATTCTTTGTCTTTGCCCAATCTGTCCAACTCTTTTTTTTTTCTTTTTTTTTTAATATCTTCCTGCTCTTTTGTCATTCTCTCAGTTGTCAATGTATATCTGTTGATATTTTGCTTTATATATTTCTTTTTTGCAATAATTTGGGCAGTATTTGTTGCTGTTTCGGTTTCAAGCTTTTATTAAAGTTTGGCATCTTCCATTTGCACCCATCTTTGGAAATTTTTTCCGAAAGGCCCAGTCACACCTTGACGTTTTAGCCAGCAATGGCAACGTATTAAAATGTATGTAAAACGCTTGCTTACATTGAACTTTTGATGTTTTTTTTTTTAAAGATTCGGACGTTTTCATCACGACTTGGTCTTATGCATAACGTATTAGTAACGGACACAGAACGTTTCGTTGTGTTATAGATAACTTATACCAACGAATGCTGAACCTGTTGTCGGCCTTCACAACCTATGCCCAACGATAGTCTAACTTATGCATAGTGCGCTGCACACATCGCCGACGATGACGTGGCATAGGTTATGAAAAGGCTGCCGCACAACGATTCAAATCATAACCGCCACAGAAATGGAAGTGTCAACATCGCAGTCACACCTTGGCGATCTTGCCAGTGTATGCTGACCTCTGAAAAATGCATCTAAAACGCTGGCGCACGTCGAATACGGTATGGGTAAGTTTGGTATCCGTGAATAGAACGCTAAAGTACGCTATCATACGTCGTATTAAGTGGAGTACGTCTTGTAATTTTAAACATGTTGAAAATTTTACGACGTACTTGCCGTATGACACACGCTCCGCATGCGATGGGAATAAGTTGTACGCACGATATGCGATCGTTGCACACATCGACACACGTTACTTGTAAGGTACTCATAAGTCAAAACACGTCAAGGTAATGGTTAGCGTCAGTGTTCCAGACTCCCAGTTTTTTTTTTTCTTCGGTATGACGGTGTTCAGTGTACAGTGCGGTTATGATTTAAATCGTTGAGCGGCAGCCTATTAATTATATTATATTATACCCGCACTAGAAATCGAAGTGTCAAAATCACCATCATACCGAAGGAAGGAAGAAAAAAAAACAAACAACAACAAAAAAAAAAAACCAGGGAGTCTGGAACACTGACGCAAACCATTACCTTGATGTGTTTTGACTTATGAGCACCTTACAAGTAACGTGTGTCGATGTGCGTCACCGATCGCGTAACGTGAGTACAATACGTAACTCATAGGTTAGAAATAAGTTTTGGGTACGCTAAACATTACCTCGACGTGTTTCGACTTATGAGTAACTCACAAGTAACGTGTGTCGACGTGTGTCAACGATCGCGTGACGTGCCTACAACTAATGGCCAGCGTTATGCGGAACGTGTGAGTCATACGCTGGCATAAGTCTTAAAATTTCAAGCATGGAAAATTTGAGGACAACCGAAAAGTACAACGTTTAAAGCCAGCGTATAACGACGTATGGCAGTGTTTTTCAGCGTGCTCTCAATGTTATCAACACTTACCCTTAACATATTAAACGTGTACCAGCGTTTTAGACAAATTTTCCAAAAATCGGCATAAGCTGGCTAAAACGTGAAGGTGTGACTGGGCCTTAAGGTGTGTTTGGGATACTTTCTCTGGCTTGCTGTCTTCATGTTTCCATCCTTTATAATTATTTCTGTTAACGTCTGCGTGTAATTTGACGTATCTCCTCCGAAACTGCCGGACGGATTGTCACCACTTTCGGCATGCGGGTGGTCCGTGGTCTAATGAACAGCATTGGGCTATGTGAGATAGCGCCAGACAGAGAGGTTTGGGAATTTTTGGCGATTTTCTAATTTTTACATTTGTTTGCATGGTGATGTGTGACGTCACCGCTGAGAGGCGTAATGACGTCATTACATCATCGGTCATTCGCTGACGTCATTACATCTGTCGTCGACAGACCGTCACCGCTGAGAGGCGTAATGCCACTCCAAGAAAACAGCGTCGCAATGTAAAACCCTCTTCTGCACATGCTGACTACCTCAGAAGGTGAATTTGACACAAAAATGTAACAAGAAACATTGTATTTAAAGAAATTCGATAAATCACATTGTGAACACTGGATATATTGACGTCCTAACGAACCCTCACTTTCGAAACTTCACGCAGAGCGTGGGTTTGGCTAGTACAAATAGGATTCTGTAGTCTGTTGAACTTTTCACGTGTTCAGCCAGTTCAACATGTCATTCTCTGCACTTGGTTAAGTTCCATCAGGCCGCTACCTCCTCCTCGTGTTGGCGGGTACATTCTCGGGATTGAATGATTTTTGAAGAACATTTTGTGCATGGTGAGGAGTTTCCTTGTTTGAGATATAGTTTGTTGATTTCTGCTTGTGGCCAGTTTGTTTCACAGCTGTATTGGAATACTGGTATTGCTAGTTGGTGTCATCCTTCCAAGACCGGAAAAATGAGTACCAGTGTGTACTGGTAGAGGGGCACTGCCTCAGCGACACAGTCGCGCTTCCAAGAGATGATAGCTACCCCGGCAGCTCAGCTGAGAAGAAGAAGAAGAAGAAGAAGAAGAAGAAGAAGAAGAAGAAGAAGAAGAAGAAGAAGAAGAAGAAGAAGAAGAAGAAGAAGAAGAAGAAGAAGAAGAAGAAGAAGAAGAAGAAGAAGAAGAAGAAGAAGAAGAAGAAGAAGAAGAAGAAGAAGAAGAAGAAGAAGAAGAAGAAGAAGAAGAAGAAGAAGAAGAAGAAGAAGAAGAAGAAGAAGAAGAAGAAGAAGAAGAAGAAGAAGAAGAAGAAGAAGAAGAAGAAGAAGAAGAAGAAGAAGAAGAAGAAGAAGAAGAAGAAGAAGAAGAAGAAGAAGAAGAAGAAGAAGAAGAAGAAGAAGAAGAAGAAGAAGAAGAAGAAGAAGAAGAAGAAGAAGAAGAAGAAGAAGAAGAAGAAGAAGAAGAAGAAGAAGAAGAAGAAGAAGAAGAAGAAGAAGAAGAAGAAGAAGAAGAAGAAGAAGAAGAAGAAGAAGAAGAAGAAGAAGAAGAAGAAGAAGAAGAAGAAGAAGAAGAAGAAGAAGAAGAAGAAGAAGAAGAAGAAGAAGAAGAAGAAGAAGAAGAAGAAGAAGAAGAAGAAGAAGAAGAAGAAGAAGAAGAAGAAGAAGAAGAAGAAGAAGAAGAAGAAGAAGAAGAAGAAGAAGAAGAAGAAGAAGAAGAAGAAGAAGAAGAAGAAGAAGAAGAAGAAGAAGAAGAAGAAGAAGAAGAAGAAGAAGAAGAAGAAGAAGAAGAAGAAGAAGAAGAAGAAGAAGAAGAAGAAGAAGAAGAAGAAGAAGAAGAAGAAGAAGAAGAAGAAGAAGAAGAAGAAGAAGAAGAAGAAGAAGAAGAAGAAGAAGAAGAAGAAGAAGAAGAAGAAGAAGAAGAAGAAGAAGAAGAAGAAGAAGAAGAAGAAGAAGAAGAAGAAGAAGAAGAAGAAGAAGAAGAAGAAGAAGAAGAAGAAGAAGAAGAAGAAGAAGAAGAAGAAGAAGAAGAAGAAGAAGAAGAAGAAGAAGAAGAAGAAGAAGAAGAAGAAGAAGAAGAAGAAGAAGAAGAAGAAGAAGAAGAAGAAGAAGAAGAAGAAGAAGAAGAAGAAGAAGAAGAAGAAGAAGAAGAAGAAGAAGAAGAAGAAGAAGAAGAAGAAGAAGAAGAAGAAGAAGAAGAAGAAGAAGAAGAAGAAGAAGAAGAAGAAGAAGAAGAAGAAGAAGAAGAAGAAGAAGAAGAAGAAGAAGAAGAAGAAGAAGAAGAAGAAGAAGAAGAAGAAGAAGAAGAAGAAGAAGAAGAAGAAGAAGAAGAAGAAGAAGAAGAAGAAGAAGAAGAAGAAGAAGAAGAAGAAGAAGAAGAAGAAGAAGAAGAAGAAGAAGAAGAAGAAGAAGAAGAAGAAGAAGAAGAAGAAGAAGAAGAAGAAGAAGAAGAAGAAGAAGAAGAAGAAGAAGAAGAAGAAGAAGAAGAAGAAGAAGAAGAAGAAGAAGAAGAAGAAGAAGAAGAAGAAGAAGAAGAAGAAGAAGAAGAAGAAGAAGAAGAAGAAGAAGAAGAAGAAGAAGAAGAAGAAGAAGAAGAAGAAGAAGAAGAAGAAGAAGAAGAAGAAGAAGAAGAAGAAGAAGAAGAAGAAGAAGAAGAAGAAGAAGAAGAAGAAGAAGAAGAAGAAGAAGAAGAAGAAGAAGAAGAAGAAGAAGAAGAAGAAGAAGAAGAAGAAGAATGCTAGTTGGTTTATGGCTTTGATCTTGTTTTTTTTGGGTGAGATGTTTTCAGATCAGCCTCGTTCTATGCACATATTCCTTGGCAATTGTTTTGCGCATTTGTTTGAGACATAGTTGATGGCCCTCTTCTTCTCCAAGGTATTTGAATGATGCTTCGTTTTCTAGATCCTGTATCTCGGTCGATTTTTATGTTGTTTGTTGTTGTTGATTTACCCTCTATGAATGTGCACTTGGCACACTTACAGAGGCAAAATTCCATTTGAATGCCATCGGAGTACCCTTTCACTAATTTGTTCATTGACGAGGTTGTTCAGGGGGTCCAGCACCAAGCAAAACAGGAGGGGCGAAAGGCTATCACCCTGGAAGATCCCACGATGTATCGTCACTCCTGGTATTTCAATTTTTCCTTCTGAGTATTGCAGTATCAATGTGGTGTTCCACAGCTCAATTGCTTTCTCAATCAGTTTGATTATTGGGGGGTTGATCTTGTACAGTTGCATACATTTTATCATCCATGAATGTGGAACACTATCAAAAGCTTTTTTGGAGTCTATCCAGGCTGTGGACAATTTGGTTCTTCTGGTTTTACAGTTTTCAAGTATAGCCTTGTTTATTAGTAGGTGGTCTATTGTTCCATAGCATCCTCTCTTACATCCCTTCTGTTCTGCCTCTGGACCTCCAACTTCCATTAGGTGGTGGTACATAATTTCTGTAATGATTCTCGTCAGATGTTTGTACGTTGTGGAAGACATTTTGTTTATTGGTCCATACTTGTGAAGTAGTTGGGTTTCCTCTGATTTTGGGATGAGGATGGTGTACCTTCTGTGAGCCATTCGTCCATTAACCCCTCCCCTTGGATAAGTTTGTTGAATGCTCGAGCATCTAGTTGCTTTTGCCAGAAATTCGGAACTCCATCCGAGCCTGGGCTTTTAAAGTTTGGCATTTTTGCAAGTTGTTCTTCCAGCTCTTCTTCATCTATTATCACTGGGGGGGGGGGGCATTTCCTTTAGGTGTTGCTTTTTCTTTTTCAATTTTTGGATGTGATCTGCCTCCTTATTTGATTCTTTTGGGTCTTCATAGATTTATTTCAAAAAGTTTTCAAGTCTAACCTTTTCAGCGGGACTTGTTAAATCTTGCTTTTGCTTCCTTAGTTCAAGGTGGAATCTCTTTGGGTTGTTTTCAAACAACTGGTTTTGTTTTCTCCCTTTGTTAATCAAATGGAAACTAAGAAAGAACCCGAAGAAGTAAAGAGCAAAGATGGAGTCATCAGAAGGAACCTGGATAGGATTCGGGTTTCATCTGCGACTCCCCTACCCTGAAACACATATGGCGCAGCCAAGTGAGCCTTACAGAAAATTTTCTGCAAGAATTCACTTTTCCTTAGAGAGATAGAAAATGAAAGAGATGAAAGATGAAAAAGAGATGAAAGATGAAAAAGTAAGAATGAGAATGAATAAAGAGAATTGTGAAAAAATGAGAAAGGAGTATGAAAGGAACAAAGAGCAAAGATGTCAGGAAGAAGTTGGACAGATCGATTTCAACAGTAACTCCCCAGGCTCAAACACATCAACGTGTACAAGTTACTTCGTCATCGTTTTTTTTTTTTTAATATTCCTTGCTATCATTTCTATTTTAAGTTTGTTTTCAGCAACCGTTGCCTCTATCTAGGTCTTTGTCCTCGTCTTTATATTTTTTGGATTCTCTTTATAATAGCTTTGGGCTTCTATTTCCACACATAAACTGCTAAATTTGTCCCATTTACTTCATAAGTTGTTCTCTCTGTTTCATCAGTCTCTGTGTTCATGGTGGTACATGGTTTTTGTCTGCAGTGCCTGGTTTATTAGCTCACCTGGAACGTAGTTCCAGGAAGCTTGTGGGATGGCCCATCTGTCCGTCCATCCACAAACACTTACAACCTCTTATCTGAAACTACACACATGATTTTGATGAAACTTGACCACAACCTTCATCACCCGATATGTACCAAAATTTGTTCATGGCATCAACTTAAAAAAAAATTCTGCCCCAAAGGGGCTCAAACAAGTAAATGCCACGATAGTTGAAACCGCAATCTTGAAAACCAAGGGCCAATGGGAAGAGGCGGGTTTGGTTCCTGCACTTCGAGAAAATATCGAGGAAGATCGACGATAGCCAGAAATAAACACAGTATTGAAACAAGGAAAAAAAGATAAAATGTAAAAGCCCCTGTTTTAGTAATTTTTCTGGACAGAGTCAAAGGGTGAGCTCATAATTATTTACAATGAAAATGGCTGCCAGCTTACCAGTCGGTCATCTTTGATCAGATCGCAAAATAAGGTTAGGTGCAAGTGTATGCCATCATGTACTGTGCTTGTGCTAAAGGCCCGGTCACACCTTGACGTTTTAGCCAGCGATGGCAACGTATTAAAATGTATGTAAAACGCTGGCTTACGTTGAACTTTTGATGTTTTTTTTTTAAAGATTCGGACGTATTCATAGCGACTTGGTCTGATGTATAACACATTGGTGACGGACACAGAACGTTTCGTTGTGTTATAGATAACTTATACCAACGAATGCTGAACCTGTTGTTGGCCTACACAACCGATGCCCAACGATAGTCTAACTTAGGCATAGCGCGTTGCACGCATCGCCGACGATGTCGTGACGTAGCCTATTAAAAGGCTGACGCACAACGATTCGAATCATAACTGCCATAGAAATGGAAGTGTCAACATCACGGTCACACCTTGGCGATCTTGCCAGCGTAAGCCGACCTAAGAAAAATGTGTCTAAAACGTTGGGGCACGTCAAATACGGTATGAGTAAGTTTGGTATACGTGAGTAGAACGCTAAAGTACGCTATCATACGTTGTAGTAAGTAGAGTACGTAAAGAAATTTTAAACATGTTCAAAATTTTACGACGTACTCGGCGTATGACACACTTTCCGCATGCGATGGGGATAAGTTTTACACACGATATGTGGAAGCTTACACACGTCCACAAAGGCTACTTATAAGCTACTCATAAGTCGAAACACGTCGTGGTAATGTCTTTTTTACGCGAAACTTATTTCTAACTTATGTTTGACGTGCTTTGAACCAATTCTTTACGTAGTCCCAACACACATTGACGTATGTAGACGTATTCCAATGACGTCTTCCGGTCGACAAAAAAAATAAATTAACGTGTTTCTAGCTTACAACTGCCATATAAAGACGTGTTCCCAGCGGTTTTGGGAATTGGTATATAAAAATGCTGCTCATAAAAGGTGAACCCGACAGTGTTTTCGAGTCCTTTTTGAGTCGATGTCCATGTCAGCAGTATCAGTATCAGTATCAGTATTAGTATTAGTATTAGTAGTAGTTTGTTCATGTTGGCAGTAGTAGGTGAGTGTGAGGGGGAGGGTGTGGGTTATGATGGATTGTCCTTGCATCCGCGTGTCCACGGGTAGGAGACATCTTTTCACCATTGTTCGAAGTTCTTCGCGGCTAATTTTTTATGGGGCTTTTTCAACAATGAGCTATAGCTTGTTTTTACGATTTTGGTCTATTCATAACGGGTTGGACAAATGCACAATGAACTATTAATGTGCATAGAGCGCTTTGATTACTTATAGATACGATATACCACCGAATAATTATCGTGTTGCCGGCGTTCACAAACTATGCCCAACGATAGCCTAACTTATCCATATCGTGCGGCAGTTTATCTTTGCCGGTGACGTAGGGTTTGCTATTCATAGGCTGCCACTCCACGATTTAAATGGGTGCATCTCCACTATTGAAAGTAAACGCTTGCGCTGAACAATTGGATTTTTTTTACACTCAACGACTTTTAAACGGTACCACTCAGCTATTTTCATTGTTTACAATGAACGATTTAAATTGCTGTCACTCGCCTTTGTTTTTTGACACTGGGGTTTGGAAATTTGAAGTGTTTCTTCTGAATGTGTTAAAACGCTCAAACTCGACTATTTTAAATAGACGCTCCGATGGACAATTGGAATCATAGCCAAGCTAGACATCGAAGTGTGAACATCCTCGTCATGCCGAAGAAAAGTTTGAAGAATGCTGCAAATAAGTGTCCTGGCCGTGGCTGTGGACGCTAACGCAAGGACGATCCATTATACCGACGTCTTTCAGCCTATGAGTAACTTAAAAGTAACGTCTGTCGATGTGTGGCAACGATCGCGTAACGTGCCAACAACACGTTAATCATCGGTTAGAAATAAGTTTCGGGTACGCTAAACATTACCTCGGCGTGTCTCAACTTATGATTAACTTACAAGTAGCATGTGTTGACGTCTGACAACGATCGCAGACCGTGCATACAACTTGTGGCCAGCATAGCGGAACGTGTGAGTCATACGCCGGCATACGTCGTGAAATTTCAAGCATGAAAAAATTTGAGGACAACCAAAAAGTACAACGTTTAAAGCCAACGTACAATGACGTATGGCAGTGTTTTTCAGCGTGCTCTCAATGTTATCAAAACTTACCCATAACGTATTCAACGTGTGCCAGCGTTTTAGAAAAAAAATTCAAAAATCAGCATACATTGGCTAAAACGTCAAGGTGTGACCGGGCCTTAAGTTTGAACAAAATCGGATCATGCATGTCTGACAAATGATTGGGAAGACATTTAAGTAACAAAATTGCCATCAGTGGGCCATCTTGGATCTGATCTCGAAAAAAAAAAAAATGACGTGCATATGCAAGCCCTCTTTCCTTATCTGCATGTAAAGTTTGAACAAAATCAGTAAACGCATGTCCAAGAAATGGTTGAGGACGTGTTCGATAGCAAGATGTTTTCAACAACTAAAATGGCTGCCAGTCTTCCAGTCGGCCATCTTGGGGAAAACAAATGACGTGCATATGTAAGCCATAATTCAGCATCTGTGTGCCAAGTTTGAACAACATCCGTAAATGCATGTCGGAGAAATGGTTGAGGACGTGTTCATCAGGTATTTACAATTAAAATGGCCACCAGTCGGCCTTCTTTCATCACATCACGAAACAAAATGATGTACTTTTAATCGGGGAGGAATATAGGGTCCCCATGCACCCGAAGGATATATTTATCTAACTTACATTTTTGTAATCCTCAAGTTGTCTTGTAAAGGAATTTTGATGTTCCCATCGCGAAATATTGTCCCATGGGGTTTGTTTGGTGGCCATCCTGGATTTCTTATGAAAATCGATTATTGCCATAACTTTTGAACGAGACATCATGCAAAGATAAATGATACCATTTTTCTGTATAATTTTGACATGAGGAATTGATTTGGAGGGTTATTTTCATGATTCAAGGGGTTTTTATTTAGCAATTTGCACAAATATAAAAAAATGTACCCATATGGCTGTTTGACCTTGACTCTATAGTTCAAGGTCAAATCTGAAGGCACCAAATGATTCTGCAAACACCATTTACTATTAGTTCCTAATACATACCTAACCTCCCAGACCAATATTTAAAGAGTTACAAGCACTTTAAAGTTTGTGATATAAATAACTTTGGGAATCCCCCCTCCCCTTCCCGATGTCATGTGACTTATGACACATAACTGTCACTAGACATGTAAATACTAGACTCAGAGGTCGATGAAAAAGGTAAGATTTTGAAAGTGATGTACTGTTTTAAAATGAAACAATGAAGCAATATTAAATATAGCAGTGCCAAGAACATGTATAACTAGAAAATGGATTATTTCATGAAGGGAATAAGAAATCTAGGGCAAAATAGGTTGAAAAGGTCATGGATTTTGAACAAAAGGGAATTCCCAATTGTCCCCCCCCCATTTTTAAAGTGCCTGTAACTATTTAAATAATGGTCTGGGAGGTTAGGTATGAATTATGCACTAATAGGAAATCATGTATGAGGAATGATTTGGTGCCTTCAGTTTTGACCTTGAACTAAGGGTTCATCTTGGATCTGATCTCGAAAAAAAAAGGTCAAACAAACATAAATTGACTGGCAAGCTCTCATGAAGGGAGTGTGGTACTTGGGGATGTCAAGATAGGTGAATTCAGGTTTTTGACCACAGTCGAGTCCATTCTATTAATGCAATGTCTATTTTCTTTTCTAGGTGAAGGCTTTATTGTAGAATTAGTAGCTAGAACTATGTTTGGTGGTGGTAAAAATGAACTAACAATTGTAGTTATAGTGTGGTGGTGGATAATCATGTCAAAGTCAAGGAAACGCAAGAGTGATAATGGTGATGGGTCTGAAGAACTGTGGAAGCGTCCTCCTATAACTTGTATTTTACATGTGAATGGCATTCAGCATGGCTATTTCACATCACTTAGTAATATCAAGGGATCAGCCACTGACAAGCTAGCCCAGCTGCATAGTATTCGTGACAAACGACTCATCAAATCTCAAGATTCACCCAATCGCATGGAGGAAGCCTGTAACAATATTCCAGAGAGTCTTTCTGGGGCAGATTTAGAAGCAATTGGCTATCATCGTGGCTGCTACCAAAACTTCACTAAAAACTGAGATCACTTGAAGTCTAGTGTAACATCCAATGAAGCCTCAACATCATGCTCCCCCCGTAAACCACCATCATCCTCTGCCATGCAGTTGTTCCCTCCAGAATGATTTTCTGTCAAAGGCTTGAACTGAAAGTCTTGGGGAAGACCGAGCGGTGCATCAAGTTCCCAGTATTCAAGGACAAGGATGGAGCCTTGAAGTTTCCCACCTGGAAACAAATTGAGCCCCAAGCCCTAGAACTGGAAAATAGTGCTCTATATCGCATGGTGCAAGGCGAAGACCTGTTTGCAAGAGAGGCCCAGTTCCACCAGTCATGTCGCAAGTAATTCAACTTGAAGTATGTCAATCACCTGCGTAATACAGCCCGAGCTGCAAAAAATGCCAGCGATACAGATCAGGTTCGTAAGGCTGCTGCACCTCTGAAGTCATTCACTGCTGTGCTTGATTTCATTCAAAACCAAGTGATTCCACAGAATGAGGTTGTGCAGCTTGCATCATTGCGTCTTCTCCACATCCAAGAGTTAGAGAGAAATGGCTTCCCCAATCCTGAATACAGAAGTGAGAAGCTGAAGACTGGACTTGAGAACCATAACATTCATGAGCAGATTGCCTTTGCCAAGGTCAATCCAAGTGACAAAGGCTGCATCATTTATAACCTGGTCTACAGTGCCAGCATCTCTATTGCAGATGCAGTGGCCCATGCATACAAGCTGGGATCCAAAGACAAACAGACCCCATGGGACAATATTTCACAATGGGAACATCAAAATTCCTTTTCCAGACACTTTCAGGATTACAAAAATGTAAGTTAGAAAAATATATCCTTCGGGTGAATGGGGACCCTACCTTCCTACTAGACTATTATGTATTCTATCATGTTTTGTCTTTGCGAAGTCCGAGTAAAATCGGTTCATAGATGTCAGAGATATGGTTGCACACGCACGCACACACAAAAATCATGACCAAATCCATCAGCCCCCATTTTGGACCCGGTGCAAATAAACACAAACACACATATATGCATATATATATATATATATATATATATATATATATATATATATATATATATATATATATATATATATATATATATATATATATATATATATTTGCAGACGTTCATGAAAAAATAAAAGATCAGAAAACAATTAAAATTAAATTACCTTTGGGTTTTCCTCCAGTGACACCACACCAAGACCACCCAGAACACTACAGCAGAAACGACACCAAAGATCAAACCAGAAAAGGATTTTTGGTGTTTTTCTTCTGAACCTGCAAAGGGAAACTCCATTTATTACAATCCCATTGTAACTGATAAATGTTTAACTATTTGTCATAAGTGGAAAACATTCCCGTTTATACTTTTATTTTTACCATTTTAAAGGAGGAATTGATTTTTTATTTCCAAGACTGCTTCTACTAATTACCAAGAAACTCGAATCCATCCTCAAATACTACAAATGTTTGGGGACATACACTGTGATAAAAAAAAACATGATTGTAAATACAATGAAAAGATTTAATTTGTAATTATTTAAACTTTGATATCGTTTATTTGAAGCATTAACCCTTTCACTGCTGGAGCTGAAGCAGCAAAACAAACTCAAGGTCGTAAATGCCATAAAATTTACACCCCTTCCCAACTCCCCACCCCTCATCAGTTAACATTTGTAATCGGTTCGGTTCAAATGTTTATAAAAGATTATGAATGGTTTGGACAACTTCGATAAAACTCCACAAGTGTGTTCAGCCAAAGCCAAGGAAGAAATCACAAGATTTTGTTGTCGGTCAAAGGTCAAGGTCAAAACAAATTCTAAATTTTCTGGATGTAATGTATAAAATGGTGAAAAGTGAACTTTTTATTCCAAAATTAGTGGGACATCTAAAGGAATCGTAAGGAGTCAAATAGGACAAACACAAAGTTAATGAGTTTACATCAAATGTTGAGGTCACAGCGAACTTGAGTTAAAACTTTAAAAGGTAAGAAGTGAAACTTCATCAAATGAAGCGGGAGAAAACCTTATGATCATATTGGGAATTACGAAGAGATGAGATGATAGTGTTTGGTGAACTTGGGTTAAAATGGAACATCTCAGGTGTCGATAAAAATGTTACGTCTGCCGCCTAAGATTTTCACCCATCTGTGTTTGTTTGTTACTTGTGAAATTGAAGATTTTTCAAGTGGATTCATCAGTCGATTTTGTCTGTCTGTCTTTTTGTCTGTTTGTCTGTCTCTCTGTGTCTGTTTCTCTGTCTGTGTGTGTGTTTGTTTCATCGCGTACAGGTCACAATTCCAAACCGATCTTCACAAAACTTCACCACATGGTAGAGTTTATCATAAGGAAGAAGCCTGTTGCTTTTGAGGTCAAAAGGTCAACAAAGGCCCAAGGGCAACATCTTTGTTGAGATTTCTAAGATCCTCAATTTTCATCCGATCGACTTGAAATTTGAAGAGGATTTATATTTCAGGTCATTGAATTAAACCACCAATTGTTTTTGAGGTCCATACATCGGCCAAACAGTCAACATAGGCCGGATTTCTAAAATACTCAATTTTCGTCCGATTGACTTGAAATTTGATGAGCATTTACATATCATTTCAATGAATTCATCCACATATTAATTTTGAGGTCACCATAGGCCAAAAGGTCAACATACACCAAAAAGTCAACATTGGCCAAATGCCTAAATTCCTCAATTTTCATCCGATTGACTTGAAATTTGATGAGCATTTGCACATCAGGTCACGGAATTCAACCAACGATTATATTTGAGGTGAACAGAGGCCAAAAGATTTTGTTTTGGATCCAGCCCATCAGTGGGATACAAAACGTGAACTGTTCCACCTAGCAGAGGTATGCGCTCTACCGAGTGCCGTTATACTTTGCGCTGTTTTGCCAAGTTTTTTTTTTTTGTATACCTTGTCGAGGCTCGTATGAGCGCTCACACACAACTCACAGCAAGGGGGCATGAGACAAGAGGGGCGGGAGTGGAAGGGACAAAACAGTGGGGAACAGACACATTAGGTGAACTGTGGAAGGGAGAGGGATGGGGATGGGACGGGGAACATGGCGAAGAGAAGATGGACATGACAGGGACTTTCAGGAAGGACAGCAGGGGAATTGAAGGAAGTGGGCTTGGGTGGATTATCGGGGAAAGAAAAGATAGAGGATTTGGATGGGGGAAGATAAGAGGTGGTGGTGAACAGCTGTTTTGAAAGCCTGGAGGGAAGAATGGGAAAGAATACAGTGAGGAAGTTTATTCCAAAGGCGGGAAAAAAGAGGAATGAAAGAGTGAAGATGAGCAGTGATTCGTGATTTTGGTAGTTTTACCAGAAGGGGGTTGTTGATGGACCTTGAGCGCCCTGTGGAAATGTGGTGGGGACAAATCGCAGAGAGAGCAGGGGGGGGGGCAAGGCTGGAGAGGAGTCGGTGGAAGACAGAAAGACCACCGACCAACCTGCGGTGATTGAGTGAGAGGCCCAAAGACTCAGCTTCATTGCGGGAGATGCCGATGATCCTCAATGCCCTGGTTTCGACAGCGTGAAGTCAAGAAAGGTGGGAGGCAGGAGCACCAGCCCAGAGGGGAGAGCAGTACTCCATCAGGCTACGGACAAAAGCTTTGTAAGTGGTCAGGAGCTCAAGAGGGCCGAGGAAGGACTATGCACGACGGAGGATTCCCAGTCGGCGACTGGCTTTTGAGGCGAGGTTGGAAATGTGACTTTCCCAGGAAAGGTCATAGCAGATAGTGAGACCCAGAAGCTTGAAAGAAAAGACTTCTTCCAGAGGATTGTTAAGAAAGTGGATGGGGGGGTTTTCTAAACGGTCCTTTCGATGAGACATAGTGAGAGTGTGAGATTTGTCTGGATTGAAAGACATGTTCCACGTGTTGGACCAGATTGTGATTTTATCCAGATCTGCAGTGAGCGAAGAAGCTGCTGCTTGCCGGTCTGAGGGATGACAGATGGTACGGCAGAGGGTGGAGTCGTCAGCAAAGAGAAATTGAGGATTTTCCAAAGAATTGGAGAGATCATTGATGAAAACCAGAAAAAGAACAGGGCCCAGAACGCTACCTTGAGGAACTCCAGCCTGCACAGGAAGAGGGGATGAAAGAACTCCATTTAGGGCCACACGTTGACTGCGACAGGAGAGGAAGTCTGCGAGCCATGAGTGGAGATGGCCTTGAATACCATGGGAAGAGAGTTTGGTGAGTAGGGCACGGTGCCAGACTGTGTCAAAAGCACGTGATATGTCCAGGGATACGGCTCGGATTTCCTGTCTGGCATTGAGGACCTCCATCCATTGATGGGAGAGCAGAAGCAGCATATCCAGGGTAGAGTGACCTGGTGTGAAACCAAATTGATGATCGGAAATCAAGCCATTGGAGAAGAGGAAGGATTTCATGTCTGAAGCGATGATGGATTCCATAACCTTGCTGATGATTGGGAGAAGGCTGATTGGTCTGTAGTTACAGGGATCTGTTTTTGCACCTTTTTATGCAGGGCAGTGATGTTAGCAGATTTCCAAGCAGATGGCAGATGACCTTGGGCAAATGAGAGGGTGAATAGAACAGAGAGAGGGTGAGCAAGAGCAGAAGAGCAGGCTTTGAGGACACGTGGGCTGATGCCGTCTGGACCGGTTGCAGAATCTGACTCGAGGTTTGAAAGCAAGCTCTCCACCTTGTCAGGAGAAAAGGATACAGAGTCCAGGGACAGTTGGGTGCGACTGGGTAAAGTGGGTAGAGAAAGTGATGGGTTTAGGACACAAGATTTAGCTGCAAACACCGAGTTTAGACATTCAGCTTTATCACGTGCGGTATCAGCAGTGCGGCCATTTGAAGTAAGGGAGGGGATGGAGGGGGAACATACACCAGAAACAGATTTGATTAAACGCCACCAGGATTTTGAGGAGGGAGAGAGGTTTAAGAGTTCAGACTTGAGATGAGAAAGATGTTGTTTTCTGGCTCTCCTGAGGGTAGATACACACTTGTTCCGAGCTTTGTGGAAGGAACTGAGATTGCCCTCAGTTGGGTTTGCTTTCCATGAGGCAAAGGCAAGTTGTTTCAGGCCAACTGCCTCGCCACAAGCTTCAGTAAACCAAGAGCGGGAGGAAGGGTAAGACAACTGAACACGAGAGGGGATAAATCTGTGCATGAGGGAGAGCAAGTTTCTTTGAAAGAATTCCCAGGATGAGTTGATGTTGGAGAAAGTAGAGATAGGAGACCAGTCTATAAGTTTGATGGCTGCTTGGAGACCCTGCCAGTCGGCTTGAGTGAAGTGCCAGACTCGACGGCGGTGAGGTGGTTCTCTGATAACAGCCAGAGAGATGTCCACTTTGACAAGGACGTGGTCAGAAGAACCAATTGGAGCGAAGGAAGAGCAGCAGATATTGTCAGGGAAATTTGTCAAAATCAGATCCAGAAGAGATGGAGCACCATTGGTTGAGATCCGGGTCGGGAAGTTGACCGATTGAGTCAGTCCCAATGAGTCGCAGAAAGCTTTTGCTGAGGTGCCATGACAGGTGAGAGAGGTACCCACACCGAGCCAACTGGCGTGATGACAACTGAAGTCACCACATAAGAGGAAGAGAGAGTTTGGATGAGAAGATGTTCCATGTTTTCAGATAGTGAGGTGTAGATGGAGTCATCACTGTTTGGTGGACGGTACAGTACACATATAAACATGAGGTGGGAGTGGAGGGGAAGCCGTAGCCAGAGGTATTCCTGGGGGTGTGGGGGAGTGAGGGTAGTGCATGGAGAGTGAGGAATAGAGTCTTTGATGAAGAGAGCAACATCTGCACCAGGACGAGGCTCAGGTCTGTCATTCCAGAGGAGGGAGTAACCGGGGAGAGATACTTGGGAGTCAGACACGTCTTGGGGGAAGAAAGTTTCTGTTAGGCAGATTATGTCTGTTTGTCAGTGGCAACCTGCATGGAAAGATCTGAAAGGTTTGAGCGAAGGCCCCGGATATTTGAGGTCCACACTTTTAATGAAGAGGTAGTGGAGGAGGCTTTGGGTGCAGGGGGTGGATGGGGGAGGGGGAGGGTAGGACAAGGTACGAGGAGGGGAGGTAAGGAGGATTGTTGAAAGAGTGTGGGGTATTGCAGAATAGCTAGGGGAGGGGGCCAAATGAGGAGGAGAAAAGGCTCTGTGGTGCTGGGGGAGAGGGGGGACAAGAGACAAGAAAGAAGGCAGTTGAGGATTTGATGATGTGGAGTGAAGAGATGGAGGTGAGAGGGCAGTGGAGGGAGGCAGCTTGGTGGATGAGAAGGGGGGGCAACTTTGAGAAGGATGAGAGAGGGGGATGAAAGGTGGGAGAAAGGTGAGGGTGGAATTTTTGAGAGAGGTGAGAGGGAGGCTTGGAGGGAGAAGAGTGGGATGGTTGCTTTGAGAGTGAGGGGTGAGGGGGTGAGTTGGCACTGAAGTTGGAAAAAAAGAATGGTTGATGGAAAGCGAACATCCATGGCAAACTGGTTTTTCAAAGTTTTAGGTCAGAGATGTGATTTAACACAATTCTTGATGGATGCAATGAAGGCGAATTCAGAGAATGGAGAGAAGAAGCGCTGTAATAGTTGGATTTTTTAGGCAAGGAATGAAGGAGAGGTCGAAATGAGAGCAGTCTGTTAAAATAGCAGAAGAATAGTGCATTGTGAAACAGTAAAGAGTACCACATGTGTGAGAGAGGAAGATGAAGCATTATAAGATCGTTTTTGTTGTTAATATTAATGTTTGAGAGAGTTCAACAGATTTGGTCATGGAATTGTAGAAAAAAAAATCGAGGAAGAAGACGAGGAGGAAGATAAGAGGAAGAAGAAGAATCAGAATTGGGAGAAGGTTAGCGTGTTGTTGGATATTTTTTATTTTTCTTTTTTTCTTTTTTTTGAGATAAGAAAGAGATTAGTTGGGAGAATGGGGGATGTTGGGAAAGTGGGGAGGATGAAAATTGAAGGTAATGGGGAGGATAGAAATTGAAGGTAATGGGGAGAAAAAAACAAAACAAACAAAAGAAAAACGATCGAACACCGAGTGGAACCGGTAGGCCTCAAGCCGAGGCCATGGCCTAGGCCTCAAACACCAGGTAAGAACGTCGACAAAAATACTCGCAAAATAGCACGATTTTTGAAACAAAGCCGAACGAGGAACACACAATAACATGTAGGTGAGAAAATTAAACGGTTAAAACGGGACAAATAACGACCGGAAACATAACTTTGAGAACGTCAGCAGAGAGCCCAGAAGGAGACCTCTCGTCGCACCAAACCCTGAACCAGATGTCTTCCATGACTTACGGAAGTGTCGCACTATGAGTGATTTTTCATTTGTCTGTTTGTCTGTATGCAGGATATCTCAAAAAGTTGCGAATGGATTCGGACGAAACTTGATGAACGTGTTGGGTGTGTGACAAGGAAGAAGAGATTCAGTTTTGGTGAAGATTCAAATCCAGATCCGGATCTAATAATTTTTTTTAGTGATTCCTCACCATTGCGGGAGAGGGCTAAACTGATATACAGCAAGATATCTTCAAAAGTTGTGGACAGATTCAGATGAAACTTGGTGAACATGTTGGGTGTGTGACAAGGAAGAAATGGTTCAATTTTGGTGAAGATCTGAATCCAGATCTGGATCTAATAATTTTTTAAGTGATTCTTCACCATTGATAGATAAGGGCCAGAAACGATATCATACTGGAAAGCACGATATTTCTAAAATGTAATGGGCACGATATGTTCTCGTGGATCAGGCATTATGTGGTGGAGGTATGCGCTCAACCGAGTGCCTTTCCAGTTTATAATGGAATCACAGGTCATGTGACGATGCTCTTTATGGTTACAATGCTAAACAGCGGTGGTTTTGTTAGAAGATTCTGGATTCTAACCATGACAATGACAATGTGAAATCTTGTGGTTTTGAGGATGAGAGAATCATTATCACATCATTGTCAGTATGGATGTTTGTTGGTCTCCCTGTTTACCTGTGTTTTAGTGAAAGAGTGGAAATAAGTAATTAACGAGCATATCCAGCACTATAGGCTTTCTGATGTGAGCATCTCTCAAGGTTATTGTCAAAATAAATGTCAATACAAATCATATATTTATATGTAACAAATATATTGTTGTGGCGTTGGGATTCGGACCAGTCTCCTGATCCCAATCCTGACTAACCAATGTTGCGGGGAGCACGTCCGCCAAATGGCTGGGATGCATTAAGGACCTTCTCCCTCCCTAACTATCTCAATCGCACCCTATCCCTTACTATCCCGAGCCATACTCGGTCTCGCTGAGCCATAATCAAGATGTGAACCCAAGCGGTGGTTTAGTAAGCATGGGGGTGCAGTTACTAATGGGGCGTTAAGTGCAAAAAAAAACAAACAAACAAATATCCTCTTAAGAGGATTTAAAATCCAACCCGGCTATTCTCACTCAGCGATCGTAATAGCCCGAATCACTCAAAGTGAGATGGTGAGTTTAAAATGTGTACTTAAAACAAGGAGTAGGAGAGAACCGGAAGGCAATTGTAGATTCATGCTATCCAGGTTTAGTTACAATAAATACAATTCACGCACCAGGGTTTCGTATGGACAGAAGATCTTATGTATTCCATCTGAAGACATCAAACACCACAGCAGAAAGAAGAGAGATATTGACAAGACAAGGAATACCCAAGGGTGGCCCGTGCGGGCGATGCAAGTCCAACAATGTGTCCAGTGTGCTCGAGTTGTCCAGGGAGAGTGGGGTTGCAACATGGGCGGAAGAAGAGTGGATGGCATGATGGTAGGAGGTGCTGGCTCTCTCTCTCTCCCCATCTGGGAAGCTGTGTATTCACCTCCCTTTACTTCTCCGATCTCCGGAGCAGACAGCACAACTCCAGACATGGCTCCCGAGCCGAGCCTCAGACCTCTCATTCTCATTGCTGTCCGCCGTCCCTTTTAATGTCTTGGTTAACACCCCACCCTGTGATGTCGCCCAGACCTGCCCACTCCGCACACATTAGCTGCTCAGATGTCACTCAAGCTCAAGCCCCACCCCAAAACTTCTCGGTCTCTCCTGATTGATCAAGGCTTGCCTAAAGTGGGCTTAACTTCCGCTTCGCTGGCAAGCAAGGTCGCTCTATTTTAAAGGACATAAAAAACAGATTTAAAGAGGATAAAACATGAAAAAAGGGATTTAAGGAGAAGTGGATTTCGACACAAACTTTGGAAGGGGAGACGACATGCTTTCTATACGAGAATCGACACGCATTGTCATTACAATTTTACTCAATGTTGTGCGAAAACATGAACTTATGGAAATAACTATTCTAATCTAAACATTCTTAGCCCCGAGAAGTCACATGCACAACAGTGTTTAAAAGATGTTCCCACTTGTCTTCATTCAAACGTTAAATCCATGGCATTTGATGTCTACGCAACGAGGTTAAAACCACATCTCTTGGACTGAAATGAGAGACTTACGGACAAGCAGGATCGTAGATGTCGACCCCTCCTTGTAATTAGGGTAACATATCGTACATCTGTAAGTTCCATTTTCATGAAATCCCACATCCTTGAAGAGCAGAATAAAAGAATCCCCGTTTGGAATCCCGGAGATATTCATCCTCCCATCCAGGACTTGTTCTTCTCCATTTTGAAAAAGGTATAATGGGTTCTTGTTCGAGTCTTTGTAGAACTCGATGGAAAGGAGAGAATCATCGATCGAAGGTGAACCTTCCTGAGTGTTGAGAGATAATGTGTAAATGAACTCCAAATCTTCACCAGGTGTTGCCTCAACAGTCTTTGGACCCTTCACCATCACGCGACCTGTAATGGACAAACAATGAAAGTTTCACAAAATGGAGTAAAACATCTTACACATCAAATGGTGTTCTGTATTTACCAAAACTCAAAATGAACAAACGGTTTTGTTGAACAAGAGAAAATTGAACAAAATTAGAATAAAGATGATTTGAAGAGTTTATAAAATGCTAATAAAAAATAAAAATATAATTTTATTCATTGTTTTCTTGTTAGTTTTTGTGAAAAGCTATATTTTCCCCAAAGTACCAAATAATGTGAACACAACCCGGAAGGTTGTTTCGTTTTAAATTTTATCAACACACGAGCAAATACAAGCCGTCGCTTCGCCGGCAGGACTATTAAAGGGGTGGGGGGGGGAGGGGGAGAGAAAGAGGGAGGGAGAGGGAGAGAAGAGAGGGGCGGGATAGAGGAAGGAGAGAGGAAGAGAAGAGAGGGGCGGGATAGAGGAAGGACATTGGAAGATGGGGGAGAAAGGGGGGTAGTGGGGAGAAGGGGGTGTTCTGGATATGATATGTGTTTGATAGGGGGACTTGAGGGAAAGGCTACAACCACCGTCCAGACACGTCTGGAAATGACCACCATCTTGACATAACCAGCATCCGGATAGGAAAGGGAGGGTTAATAAAAACTGTGAAAAAATAAAAAAATTAGTTTGTCCAATTCACACATTCTTTGATGGCCCTTCATCTCCTCGACCTCCGGAGAGTTGTATAGTGGGGGAAGGGGTTTGGGAGGAGGGTAGCGTGAGAGGAGGGAAGGGAAGGCAGCACGAGGGGAGGGGGGAGGACGGAAAGCAACGCGAGGAGAGGGGGGAAGAAAGTGCGAGGGGACGGGAGGAGGCAGCATGAGGAGAAGGGGGAAAGGCAGCGCGAGGGGAAGGGGGGAGGCAGTGTGAGGGGAAGGCAGTGCGAGGGGAAGGGGGGAAGGCAGTGCGAGGCGAAGCGGGAAAGGCAGCATGACGGGTAGTGGGGAAGGCAGTGCGAGGGGAAGGGGGAAGGCAGCGCGAGGGGAGAGGTGAAGTCAGCATGGGGGGGGAGGTAGCACGAGGCGGGGTAGGCAGCGTGAGGGAAAGGGGAGGTAATGGGAAGGCAGTGTGAGGGGAGGGAATGGGGAGGCAACATGATGGGGGCAGAGGCAGCATGAAGGGGGGCAGAGGCAGCATGAAGGGGGCAGAAGCAACATGACGGGGGGCGGGTCGAGGCAGCATGACGGGGGGCGGGTAGAGGCAGCATGACCGGGGGGGAGGTAGCATGACGAGGTGATTTAATTCACCCAAACACCCAATTTTCTCTCATGAACTTCCTTGGAGTTTCCTTGGTGTGCATGCAAAGTTTCAGGCTGCGAGATTTCATCGATTTTGGAGTTATGGAGGAGACACACACACACACACACACACACACACACACACACACACACACACACACACACACACACACACACACACACACACACACACACACACACACACACACACACACACACACACACACACACACACACACACACACACACACACACACAATGAGTTTGGCTGCCCTCCCCTCTGAGTTTGTGCATCTGCTTCCCATCTTGCTGAACTAAAGGTTCACTTCATGTCCTCATTAACACCGAGTATTTGAACCAAAGATTCACTTCATGTCCTCATTAACACCTCGTATTTGAACTAAAGGTTCAATTCATGTCCTCATTAACACCTCGTATTTGAACTAAAGGTTCACTTCATGTCCTCATTAACACCTAGTATTTGAACTAAAGGTTCACTTCATGTCTTCATTAACACCTCGTATTTGAACCAAAGATTCACTTCATGTCCTCATTAACACCTAGTATTTGAACTAAAGGTTCAATTCATGTCCTCATTAACACCGAGTATTTGAACTAAAGGTTCAATTCATGTCCTCATTAACACCTCGTATTTGAACTAAAGGTTCACTTCACGTCCTCATTAACACCTAGTATTTGAACTAAAGGTTCACTTCATGTCTTCATTAACACCTCGTATTTGAACCAAAGATTCACTTCATGTCCTCATTAACACCTAGTATTTGAACTAAAGGTTCAATTCATGTCCTCATTAACACCGAGTATTTGAACTAAAGGTTCACTTCATGTCCTCATTAACACCTAGTATTTGAACTAAAGGTTCACTTCATGTCCTCATTAACACCTAGTATTTGAACTAAAGGTTCACTTCATGTCTTCATTAACACCTCGTATTTGAACCAAAGATTCACTTCATGTCCTCATTAACACCTAGTATTTGAACTAAAGGTTCAATTCATGTCCTCATTAACACCGAGTATTTGAACTAAAGGTTCAATTCATGTCCTCATTAACACCTCGTATTTGAACTAAAGGTTCACTTCATGTCCTCATTAACACCTAGTATTTGAACTAAAGGTTCACTTCATGTCTTCATTAACACCTCGTATTTGAACCAAAGATTCACTTCATGTCCTCATTAACACCTAGTATTTGAACTAAAGGTTCAATTCATGTCCTCATTAACACCGAGTATTTGAACTAAAGGTTCACTTCACGTCCTCATTAACACCTAGTATTTGAACTAAAGGTTCACTTCATGTCCTCATTAACACCTAGTATTTGAACTAAAGGTTCAATTCATGTCCTCATTAACACCGAGTATTTGAACTAAAGGTTCAATTCATGTCCTCATTAACACCTAGTATTTGAACTAAAGGTTCACTTCATGTCCTCATTAACACCTAGTATTTGAACTAAAGGTTCAATTCATGTCCTCATTAACACCGAGTATTTGAACTAAAGGTTCAATTCATGTCCTCATTAACACCTAGTATTTGAACTAAAGGTTCACTTCATGTCCTCATTAACACCTAGTATTTGAACTAAAGGTTCACTTCATGTCCTCATTAACACCTCGTATTTGAACCAAAGATTCACTTCATGTCCTCATTAACACCTAGTATTTGAACTAAAGGTTCACTTCATGTCCTCATTAACACCTAGTATTTGAACTAAAGGTTCAATTCATGTCCTCATTAACACCGAGTATTTGAACTAAAGGTTCAATTCATGTCCTCATTAACACCTCGTATTTGAACTAAAGGTTCACTTCACGTCCTCATTAACACCTAGTATTTGAACTAAAGGTTCACTTCATGTCTTCATTAACACCTCGTATTTGAACCAAAGATTCACTTCATGTCCTCATTAACACCTAGTATTTGAACTAAAGGTTCAATTCATGTCCTCATTAACACCGAGTATTTGAACTAAAGGTTCACTTCATGTCCTCATTAACACCTAGTATTTGAACTAAAGGTTCACTTCATGTCCTCATTAACACCTAGTATTTGAACTAAAGGTTCACTTCATGTCCTCATTAACACCTAGTATTTGAACTAAAGGTTCAATTCATGTCCTCATTAACACCGAGTATTTGAACTAAAGGTTCAATTCATGTCCTCATTAACACCTAGTATTTGAACTAAAGGTTCACTTCATGTCCTCATTAACACCTAGTATTTGAACCAAAGATTCACTTCATGTCCTCATTAACACCTAGTATTTGAACTAAAGGTTCACTTCATGTCCTCATTAACACCTAGTATTTGAACTAAAGGTTCAATTCATGTCCTCATTAACACCGAGTATTTGAACTAAAGGTTCAATTCATGTCCTCATTAACACCTCGTATTTGAACTAAAGGTTCACTTCACGTCCTCATTAACACCTAGTATTTGAACTAAAGGTTCACTTCATGTCTTCATTAACACCTCGTATTTGAACCAAAGATTCACTTCATGTCCTCATTAACACCTAGTATTTGAACTAAAGGTTCAATTCATGTCCTCATTAACACCGAGTATTTGAACTAAAGGTTCAATTCATGTCCTCATTAACACCTAGTATTTGAACTAAAGGTTCACTTCATGTCCTCATTAACACCTAGTATTTGAACTAAAGGTTCACTTCATGTCCTCATTAACACCGAGTATTTGAACTAAAGGTTCAATTCATGTCCTCATTAACACCTAGTATTTGAACTAAAGGTTCACTTCATGTCCTCATTAACACCTAGTATTTGAACTAAAGGTTCACTTCATGTCCTCATTAACACCGAGTATTTGAACTAAAGGTTTACTTCATCCTAATTACCACTTTGTATTTGAACCAATCACAGGTTTACTTCATCCTCATTAAGACCTAGTGTTTGAACTAAAGGTTCACTTCATGTCCTCATTAACACCTAGTATTTGAACCAAAGATTCACTTCATGTCCTCATTAACACCTAGTATTTGAACCAGAGGTTCACTTCATGTCCTCATTAACACCAAGTATTTGAACTAAAGGTTCAATTCATGTCCTCATTAACACCTAGTATTTGAACCAAAGATTCACTTCACGTCCTCATTAACACCTCGTATTTGAACCAGAGGTTCACTTCATGTCCTCATTAACACCTCGTATTTGAACTAAAGGTTCACTTCATGTCCTCATTAACACCTCGTATTTGAACCAAAGATTCATTTCACATCCTCATTAACACCTCGTATTTGAACCAGAGGTTCACTTCATGTCCTCATTAACACCTAGTATTTGAACTAAAGGTTCACTTCATGTCCTCATTAACACCTCGTATTTGAACCAAAGATTCACTTCACGTCCTCATTAACACCTCGTATTTGAACCAGAGGTTCACTTCATGTCCTCATTAACACCTCGTATTTGAACGAAAGGTTCACTTCATGTCCTCATTAACACCTAGTATTTGAACTAAAGGTTCACTTCATGTCCTCATTAACACCTCGTATTTGAACCAAAGATTCACTTCACGTCCTCATTAACACCTCGTATTTGAACTAAAGATTCACTTCATGTCCTCATTAACACCTAGTATTTGAACCAGAGGTTCACTTCACGTCCTCATTAACACCTCGTATTTGAACCAGAGGTTCACTTCATGTCCTCATTAACACCTCGTATTTGAACCAGAGGTTCACTTCATGTCCTCATTAACACCTAGTATTTGAACCAAAGATTCACTTCACGTCCTCATTAACACCTCGTATTTGAACCAGAGGTTCACTTCATGTCCTCATTAACACCTAGTATTTGAACTAAAGATTCACTTCATGTCCTCATTAACACCTCGTATTTGAACCAAAGATTCACTTCATGTCCTCATTAACACCTCGTATTTGAACCAAAGATTCACTTCACGTCCTCATTAACACCTCGTATTTGAACCAAAGATTCACTTCACGTCCTCATTAACACCTCGTATTTGAACTAAAGATTCACTTCATGTCCTCATTAACACCTCGTATTTGAACCAAAGATTCACTTCATGTCCTCATTAACACCTAGTATTTGAACCAAAGATTCACTTCATGTCGTCATTAACACCTCGTATTTGAACCAGAGGTTCACTTCATGTCCTCATTAACACCTCGTATTTGAACTAAAGGTTCACTTCATGTCCTCATTAACACCTAGTATTTGAACCAAAGATTCACTTCACGTCCTCATTAACACCTCGTATTTGAACCAGAGGTTCACTTCATGTCCTCATTAACACCTCGTATTTGAACTAAAGGTTTACTTCATCCTAATTACCACTTTGTATTTGAACCAATCACAGGTTTACTTCATCCTCATAAACACCTTGTATTTGAACCAATCACAGGTTTACTTCATCCTAATTACCACCTCGTATTTGAACCAATCACAGGTTTACTTCATCCTCATTAACACCTTGTATTTGAACCAATCACAGGTTTACTTCATCCTCATCAACACCTTGTATTTGAACCAAAGGTTCACTTCACGTCCTCATTACCACCTCGTATTTGAACTCAAGGTTTACTTCATCCTAATTACCACCTCGTATTTGAACCAATCACAGGTTTACTTCATCCTCATTAACACCTAGTATTTGAACCAGAGGTTCACTTCATGTCCTCATGAACACCTAGTATTTGAACTAAAGGTTCACTTCATGTCCTCATTAACACCTCGTATTTGAACCAGAGGTTCACTTCATGTCCTCATTAACACCTCGTATTTGAACCAGAGGTTCACTTCATGTCCTCATGAACACCTAGTATTTGAACCAAAGATTCACTTCACGTCCTCATTAACACCTCGTATTTGAACTAAAGGTTTACTTCATTCTAATTACCACTTTGTATTTGAACCAATCACAGGTTTACTTCATCCTCATAAACACCTTGTATTTGAACCAATCACAGGTTTACTTCATCTTAATTAACACCAAGTATTTGAACCAAAGGTTCACTTCACATCCTCATTAACACCTAGTATTTGAACTCAAGATTCACTTCACTTCCTCATTAAGACCTAGTATTTGAACCAATCACAGGTTTACTTCATCCTCATTAACACCTCGTATTTGAACCAAAGGTTCACTTCATGTCCTCATTAACACCTAGTATTTGAACCAGAGGTTCACTTCATGTCCTCATTAACACCTCGTATTTGAACTAAAGGTTCACTTCATGTCCTCATTAACACCTCGTATTTGAACCAAAGATTCACTTCATGTCCTCATTAACACCTCGTATTTGAACCAGAGGTTCACTTCATGTCCTCATTAACACCTAGTATTTGAACTAAAGGTTCACTTCATGTCCTCATTAACACCTCGTATTTGAACCAGAGGTTCACTTCATGTCCTCATTAACACCTAGTATTTGAACCAGAGGTTCACTTCACGTCCTCATTAACACCTAGTATTTGAACCAGAGGTTCACTTCACGTCCTCATTAACACCTCGTATTTGAACCAGAGGTTCACTTCACGTCCTCATTAACACCTAGTATTTGAACTAAAGGTTCACTTCATGTCCTCATTAACACCTCATATTTGAACTAAAGGTTTACTTCATCCTAATTAACACTTCGTATTTGAACTCAAGGTTTACTTCATCCTAATTACCACCTCGTATTTGAACCAATCAAAGGTTTACTTCATCCTCATTACCACCTCGTATTTGAACTAATCACAGGTTCACTTCATCCTCATTAACACCTTGTATTTGAACTAAAGGTTCACTTCATGTCCTCATTAACACCTAGTATTTGAACCAAAGATTCACTTCACGTCCTCATTAACACCTCGTATTTGAACTAAAGGTTCACTTCATGTCCTCATTAACACCTCGTATTTGAACTAAAGGTTCACTTCATGTCCTCATTAACACCTCGTATTTGAACTAAAGGTTCAATTCATGTCCTCATTAACACCTAGTATTTGAACCAGAGGTTCACTTCACGTCCTCATTAACACCTAGTATTTGAACCAGAGGTTCACTTCACGTCCTCATTAACACCCAGTATTTGAACCAGAGGTTCACTTCACGTCCTCATTAACACCTAGTATTTGAACCAGAGGTTCACTTCACGTCCTCATTAACACCTAGTATTTGAACCAGAGGTTCACTTCACGTCCTCATTAACACCCAGTATTTGAACCAAAGATTCACTTCATGTCCTCATTAACACCTAGTATTTGAACCAGAGGTTCACTTAGTCCTCATTAACACCTAGTATTTGAACCAGAGGTTCACTTAGTCCTCATTAACACCTAGTATTTGAACCAGAGGTTCACTTAGTCCTCATTAACACCTAGTATTTGAACCAGAGGTTCACTTCATGTCCTCATTAACACCTAGTATTTGAACTAAAGGTTCACTTCACGTCCTCATTAACACCTAGTATTTGAACTAAAGATTCACTTCACGTCCTCATTAACACCTCGTATTTGAACTAAAGGTTTACTTCATCCTAATTACCACCTTGTATTTGAACCAATCACAGGTTTACTTCATCCTCATAAACACCTTGTATATGAACCAATCACAGGTTTACTTCATCCTCATTAACACCTTGTATTTGAACCAATCACAGGTTTACTTCATCCTCATCAACACCTTGTATTTGAACCAATCACAGGTTTACTTCATCCTCATCAACACCTTGTATTTGAACCAAAGGTTCACTTCACGTCCTCATTAACACCTCGTATTTGAACTAAAGGTTTACTTCATCCTAATTACCACCTCGTATTTGAACCAATCACAAGTTTACTTCATCCTCATTACCACCTCGTATTTGAACTAATCACAGGTTCACTTCATCCTCATCAACACCTTGGACTTTAACCAAAGGTTCACTTCACGTCCTCATTAACACCTAGTATTTGAAAGTGATGAGATAATGAATCCTTTACCCTCACCGTATCCCTCTCCAACACACATTACAGGTACACGGTAAACACAGACACTTACCCTTGTACAAGGCTGTAACTGCAGAACCTTTCATATAGTGAGGATAGTTCACCTTGCAGGTATAATTCCCATAATCATCAAGTTTCACAGATTTGAATGTTAATGAAAATGTTCCATGATGTTCTTCAGACACGGACATGCTCAAACCGTCCATGTAATGTTCTCCTATCTTGGAAAAACGAGCAATTGAGTGTTTGTTGGAGTCGTACCACTCTATAGAAAATAATGGGAAATCGATTGTTATTGGAACTTCATTTGAACCAGGAGAGAAGTCACAGGTGAAGGTGGATTCTTGACCAGGTGAAGCCACAATGAACTCGGGGCAGTGAACAAACAATTTACCTGAAAAACACAAACAATAGGATTTGATTAAAATGAACTCTCAGGTAAAAGGTGTTACACGTAATCATGGAATTCCTCCTGATAATATCACTCAAGTAATCCCACTAAAAGGATTAGAAGAAACTTAAATAACTATTCAATTAAAAGAATCACATTCAATTGACGATGACAATGAGCTCATAATGATGTGACATTTTCCTTTCAGTTCAGAAACCATTTTTGTTTTTGTCATTCTGTACACTTACCTGTTTTATTTTATTTCATAATTAACTGCAGAGACACCTGAATGTGCACTCGATCGTTTTGTAAACCAAGTTTAGATTCACAGAAGAGTGTGGACACAGAACGGATGAGGACGCAACAGGGCAAAAGGAACAACAAAAAAAGGGGGGGTGGAGGGTTGAGAGGGGACACAAACAGCAGGGTTGAAGGACAAAATAAACAGATGGACAACAAGGGTTGTGGGTAAGAATGAGGGGCTGGAGAGAAAGCAGGGGGTTTAATGGGGGTATAAAATATCATTGTGTCAGATTAGAAACGATCTGAGATGGTTGTGAACAGTTGTCTTGAAGACCTGGAGGGTAGAATGACATTGAAGAGAAGAAAATGTGAAAGTTCATCGCACAGTTGGGGGTTGGGGGGGAGGGGAAGAGGAACGAATGAGGAGGTGAGCAGTATCCTGAAATGGCCTCCATATCCAGATTCTTTTAAAGAAAGAATGCTCCAGGCAGCGAACCAACACAGAGGTTCAAATCACTTTTCACTTTATTTTAAAACACTCCAAGTGCAACGGTAAAAACCATGCTTTTCCACACAAAAACACACCGTTTCACCAGACAGGGAAGAGCAAAACATCCGCGCCCTTCCTAGCATGCGTGGTGTTGGGTTAATGGTTCGGGGGGCAGTCCCAAGTTAAAATCCCACTCAGCTGTTGAATTAATACCAGGTGGGGTTAACTCGGCCTGTCATCCTTCTGAGGTCGGCAAAATGAGTGCCAGCATGCTGGTATCCTGTGTCGGAGTGGTGACCCGTCCAGGATTGTACCCAATAGCCAAGGGGACTGCTTAGGCAGCACCAACGCTCTGCGCAGAGTATGGTCCCAATCTCCTCATCCTCCTTCCCAGCAGAGATGACAACACATTGGTGGAGAATAAATATGCATGAGGCAAGACATGGGTGGAACATAAATATATATATATATATATATATATATATATATATATATATATATATATATATATATATATATATATATTTTACATTCAAACTTGGTTACATCACAAGCATTGATCATGAATTTTGGTAGTTTCACCAGAAGGGGGTTGATGGTTGACCGTGTGCCCTGCAGAAACCGAGAGGGGGAACAAAGCATGAAAAGACCAGATGATGCAAGGCGAGAAAGGAGGTGGGAGAAGACACAGAGACAACTGACATGATAGCAAAGCGATATGCCCATAGACAGCATCATCGCAGAAGATTCCAATGATCTTGAAGGCCTTGGTTCCATAGCGTCAAGCTGAGCAAGATTTGAGGCAGGGAAGCCAGCCCAGAGGGGAGAGCAGTACTCCATCAAGCTGCGGATGATGGCCTTGTAGGTGGATACGAGTTCAGGTGTGCCAAGGAAGGACTTTGTATGATGGAGGACGCCCAGTCAGCGGCTGGCTTTGGAGGCCAACATTGAGATGTGGTTTGTCCAAGAAAGATCACGGCTGATAGTGAGACCCAGGATTTGAATGACCGAACCTCCTCCAGTGGATTGTTGATAAAGTAGATGGGTGGGTTTGCCAAACGGTCCTTTTCGGAGAGAGATAGTGAGAATGTGAGATTTGTCAGGATTGAAAGGCATATTTCAAATGTTTGACCAGCTTGTGATTTTTTTTTCCAAGGTCTGAAGAGAGAAGAAACTGCAGCCTGCCTGTCTGAAGGATGATGGATGTCACAGCAGAAGGTGGAGTCATCAGCAAATCAAATAGATAAAGGGGATTTTCCAGTCAGATCGATCATTTATAAAGACTAGGAATAGGACTTGGCCTTGACTGAGATAAGGTCAAAAACAATATATGGCATGATATTTCAAAAATGTATTGGGCCCGATATGTTCTCGTGGATGAGGAATTGCATGGCGGAGGTATGCGCTCTACCGAGTGTCCTTCTAGTTGAAGTAGAGATGTCACCATCTCATCCATTCATAAAAGGTTAAAACGAGTGAGTTTCTGGATAATTGCCCTGTCTTGGAGATAGTCATTTAAAACCCAGCTGGCACACAAATTATCTTCAGGGATACACCACAGTAGGTTGAACATCTTCCTATAATAAGAGGAAAATATGGATTTCACAACACAAACAGGAGGCTCTGATCCATACATCACGATACTCAATGTGTGAGTTTTTCATAAACTTAAATAATTCGGATCATAATTCCTATAAATTGTACAAAAACTCCACACCAATTAAACATAGAGCTTGGAGGGATAGACATGTAATTGAAGATAACACAGCAATATCATCTTGACACTCAACAAAGAAATAACTTTCTTTTTTTTCCAAATATCCCAAAAATATTACAATAAAATGGGGAACATAAATAAATCAGAGTGAGAAAAGAGGGAATCAAAACTTACAGTACAAATCGATGGTGACGCTTCGAGTTTCTCCACTGTATGTAACAATACATGTTATCATATCCACTTGAGTCACATTGTTTAGATTCAACGTCGCGTCTCCATTTCTCAGATTTTGTTCATTCATCATTACTCGTCCCTTGTACAAAGAACTTGGTTCAATCTTCCCATTTTTATAAGTGAGGATTGTGCGACCATTGATCCATTCCAACTCCAACTTGCTCAGATCAATTGGTCCAGAATCCTCATTCATGGTGAAGGTGCAGGGAAGAGATACATTTTCACCAAACACAAATCCCACTTCAGATGGAGCCACAACCTTCAATCCACCTGAAACAAGGATTGGGGGGGAGGGGGAGGGAGGAGGAGAGTGAGAGAGAGAGAGGAGAGGAGGGAGACAGAGACAGAGAGACAGAGAGTTGATTACCCAACACGATCAGCTGATATGTAACATTTACAACAAAAAAGAACTTCCTTTACAAACAAAAGAAGAGAAAGAGCAATCAGAGATGGCGTTCCCTCACCAGGACTTGTTGTGTGTGGTGTATTTTGTGTGGGCTTTGTGTACTGGTGTGTTACATAATTAATAAGAGACAATTCGAAATGCCACTTTTTCACTGCTCGCAGAGGTAACCGTGTACCAAGACGTCCCGCTTTGATGGGACACCTGACCCTGACCCACGACATTTATGATATATTATCCAATTGAATTTAGAATGGGATTAAAATTAATTCAATGTAAATCAAATGGAAGACCAAATAGGGACAGTCCTACATTGACTCAGTTTGATCAATGTATTCGTGAGTTGAGCTAAGAGGAGATGTTCCAACTCCAAGCTTCGGACAGAGATGGACAAGATTGCCGGCATCCTCAGTGAGAATGGATATCCTGAGTCTATCATCAGGAGGTTTATGCACAAATTCCTCACTGCGACAGATGAATGGAAGATGGGTCCTGAAAAGTGCCCGATCTGCATCAAAATTCCTTGGAAAGGGAAAATGTCGCAAAGATATGAAGAACAAATCAAAAGATGAGTCTCAAGCACGTATCCGGCTGTTCGTCCAAGAGTGATTTTCACCTCTCGACGTCTGATTCCTGCAGTTGAGAAGGATGTTCTGCCTGCCTCAAAACTTAGCAATTTTATTTATGAGTTCAAGTGTCGATGTGATGCTCGGTATGTCGGCAAAACTACTCAGACTCTGACTGACAGAATCAAACAGCACGTCCCTTTGTCCATCAGGAAAAACACAATTGGTACACGAATACATCCGGTACGTGCTTGTGGGAAGGTCCCAGCATCAATCCCAACATCGTGTGCATCTGCTATTGGACAGCATTTGATTGAGAATGCAAACTGTGCTGAAAATTATGTGGATGCATTCAAGATATTGAGTGGAGGACGAAGTTTCACACATCTCCGAATACGAGAAGTGACATTTATCTATTCCATGGACCCCATGTTATGTTGGCAAAAAGAGTTTGTCCACTCGCTTTGCTTATTTGTGCAAAGAAGAAGAAGAACACCAACTCGTCTCATGATTACAGATTGTGATGAAGAAGATTCTACAACAGCCTTCGCGGCTCCGCCTCAGATTCTACAACCTCCAATTTGAGAGCTGAACACTGAACAGGCTCCTCCCACCTCGACATTAGGAGGTGATGAGGCATCAGTGGAGAACGTCCAATCAGAATTGACTTTGTTGATCGGTGTCTATTAGACTGTTCTTCTTCATTACTCACTCACTTTGTGCGAATTTCACCTGAAGAGAGCACAACGAAAAGCTTTGTGGTTTTCTTTTCATGAAATATATATTCTCTTCAAATTTCAAGTCAATCGGATAAAAATTGAGGCTTTTAGAAATACCACCTTAGTTGTTGATCTTTGGTCCATGTTGACCTCAAAAATAATTGGCTGCTTGAATTCAGTGACGTGAAATATAAATCATCTTCAAATTTCAAGTGAATCGGATGAAATTTAAAGATTTTAGAAATCACACCGAAGTTGTTGACCTTTGGACAATGTTGACCTTTTGACCTCAAAAGCAATGTGATTCTTCCTTATGACAAACTCTACCATGTGGTGAAGTTTCATGAAGATCGGTTTAAAATTGTGACCTGAAGGCGACAAACAGACAGAAAGAGAAACAGACAAACAGACAGACAGACAGAATTACAAAATCGACGAACCAATCAATGTACTTGAAAAATCTTCGATTTTGCAAGTTACAAACAAACAGACAGAAAGGGGATGAAAACATCACCTCCTTCACCTTCGGTGGTGGAGGTAGTCAAGACGACATTTTGTTTTGGAAAGGAAAAATAATTATTAGGATCAAATCAAACATTTCACCGTCACAGATGAGGATAATAATAATTACATTGACATTGATGACGATTCAGAACTTCAGGACTCACCAGCATCGATTAAAAACAAACCAAACAAGTGCATCACGAGAACATCTTGAATAAACAATCTCTTCATCAGCTTGGACATCTTCATTGTCTTCAGTTTATGGTTTCTCAATCTCTCACAAAGACTTCATATCAGGAGATCTGGAAATGTTCTCAATAAGAAGAGATCTGAAAAATATTCGACACCACGAGTTAGTTCATCACAAGTAGACAAAACAACACAAGGTGGGAGATCACAAACACAAATGAGTAGCATTACTAGTTGATTGTAGGTTTAACTAGTTATCCTCCATTGGAATGGATCATCTCAGAATTGAACGTTACACATTTAAAGTGGATGGAAAACCAGTTTGAGAAATTTTGACAATTACAAATCAGTTTAATATCGCAGGATTCAGTTTGCAAGCGAGTGAGGGAATTTAAACAATTAGTTTATACACTCGGATGGGATGGCATTGAGAGGATGGGAGGACAAAAACAAAACATACCCATCAGAGATGGGGAATCCCCCGCCACAGAAAAAGGTCATACATATTCCAGATAATGAGGGAGGTGAATTGGAAGCAAGACACCATTTGGTCATCATCTCTTTCAAGCTATACAGCAAAAAGTTTAAATTGGACCAAAAAGATATTGTTTATGGTGTGTTTAGCATAGGAGTACATACATGGTATAGAATGTTATAAAAATAAGTTAAGAATTGTGTCTTACCAGCAGCATACAGCAGGAGGTGTGATGATATGGTGATGATTGGGAATGATCTTGTAGTGCTTTCTGGAGGTGTGATGATATGGTGATGATTGGGAATGATCTTGTAGTGCTTTCTGGAGGTGTGATGATATGGTGATGATTGGGAATTATTCTGTAGTACTTTACAGGTCTGTTGTAATGTTGGTTAGGATGCACATGTTGGTCAATTGATTTTCAGAACAAAAATGTTCATAACTTGAATAGCAACAGTCTTACAGCTTTATATAGTGCGAGTCAAGAATTAGATGTCGATTGCAATCCACACTGCCTTATGATAGCTCCAATATGTCTCAAGGACACCACAGTGGAAGACTTGAGGTTCGAGGTTGGAAAATATGAGGTCAATCTGTGTTTGATTATCTGTTGTGTATTGCTTCATTTACTGTGTTAGACCGAGGCCCTACTTCGTCCCGTTACCTACATTTCCAGCAAGTTTCATCAGAAAAGAAAAAAATTAGAGCCTATATCGCGAAAACGTCATTTTTTTCAACATGGCTGCCTGGCGGCCATATTGGATGTCCGAGCGGGCCTAAACCATGTTGGAAAAAGTTCCCCAGGGGTGAGGAACGTAGAAACCAAAAATAATTGAAATCAAATAAGCGTTTGATTGTGAGTCATCGCACTCACAGCTATAAATGTTGACGCCCAGCCAGCCAGACGGACGGAAGGACGACCCGGGTGACAACAATATCCCCCTTCCACCACGTGACGGGGGATAAAAACCCAACAATCTTAGGGTGAACAAAATAATTTGGGAGAACAACAACAACCCCATAACAGTTTGGCCTGATATGTTACCCAACAGAATGATGTCATGTCATGTCATCCAGCATGGAGAACGCTTTGACAACATTTACCTGCGACTCGGCTGAACCGAATAAATGGAGTTGTGGGTAAATGTAGATGATGTGAAGGGGATTGTAAGAGCTTGGTTATGATACATATTGTTGCGGTTCTTGGAACCACATGCATACAACAGAAAGGTCTCCCAAGACAGTTTTGCCATTATTATACGTGGAGATAGTTCCCTTCCTTTTGTTTAGCGGGACAACGGGTAGTGCGTTACGATGATTTAATAGTTAGGGTTGCGAAACCATTTTCTTTTCATCCCCACTCTTCTTCTGTTCTTTCCTGGGATAAATCAGTCACGTGCGCTTTCGCAGTAAGGTGGGCAAAGTGCCGAGCCCCCGTGAAGGATCAGCTGTATCCGGAGTCTCGTTCCCGGGCGAGCCCGAAACCCGGCATGTGCGGCGAGTGACGTGCACTAGGTGCTGGACTGTCGATTTGAGCCTCCAATGAGCTGGGGAGAATCGCCAATTGCATTGGAAAGGCATGCGAACAAATACCTCTTAAGAGGCTGCACGGATGGTGTTTTTCACAGCCCGACACCTACGCTGCACGAAACACGTGCTTGCCCCCCGTCTCGTCTACCACAACGTGGAGCACGACGATCCACGGTACCCTCTGCCCTGCTTACCCCCTCGTCTCGTTTACCACAGCGTGACATCCTTCACCTGACAAGACGTGCGGTCCACGATGACCCAATATCTCAGAGCAAACACCCCGGGATCCACGAGCAGCTCCGATGGAGGATACGTGGTGGGTCCGGGAGGTTCTCCAGAAGACCGCCGGTCCATGGTCGTTCACCTGAAGACAAGCGGTCCAGACCCGATGAAGATTTACTTGCGATACGCGTGCCGATTTTAGTGTGGGCGATTCGTGTCATATCACGGGGTCAGAACGAGGTGTGTTCACTGTCTGGGGTGGCCTTGCCGGAAACGAAGTGAGGCGGTTTCCAGCCCAAGCTGGTGGGCAACGTGAGGTGTCAGGGCCAATCGAAGCGCCCGATTCGGGCGATGACGTTGAATTCAGCATGGCCCCCTCCCCCCGAGCTTCGGGCCCTATAAAAGACGGAGAAGTTCCTCCATCTCGTGTGTGTGCATTTTCACGCGGTGTGTTCCTGTTCTCACCTCCTGCTTCTAGTCTCTGCCCACGCCTCGCCTCGTCGACTCCGCCTCCTAGTCTCCGCCCACACCTCGCCTCATTCACCCGCCTGCCTGGTCCGCCCACGACTCCACCCTCGCACTCTGGACTCCTCCCTTCTTCACTCAAGTTCCTCCTTCAGAACACAGTCTCATCATGTGCGGCCTCACGTGACATCTCCAAGATGTCATTGAAAGCCTGGATCTTAGTTTTGACCCAGGAAACCCGTAATCCCAGCGGTTCTGACTCCTCATTCAGCACCTCGAGGGCTCCCAAAAGGATATCTAAAGACTCCGCAAAGATGACTGCGTCATCTGCGAAATCAAGGTCCGAGATCTTGACATTCACAAACGATGCACCGCAGCTTGATCTCTCCGACATCCTCCCTAGAATCTAGTCCATACAAGTGCTAAAAAGTGTGGGGGCCATTACACACCCCTGACGAACTCCAGCAACAACTGGAAATAAGTCAGAGATGGTACCACCACATTTCACAGCACTCTCAGTACAAGAGTAGAGTTCAGACATCAGATCGATCAGTTTTGGTGGCACCCCACGAAGACCAAGAATCCTCCAGAGGGCATCCCGATTCACTGAATCGAACGCTTTACAAAGATCAACAAAAGCTGCAATCAGCCCATGCCGAAACTCTCGTCTGCGTTCGGTGAGGCGCCGAAGAGCAAGGATACGGTCAATCGTTGACCTCTTTGGTGTAAAGCCTGACTGCTCTGGACGCTGGTGCTCAAGCAGATGGTGGCGAACCCTTTCAAGAATTATCCGAGCAAAGACCTTGCCCGGCACTGAGAGCAGCGTCACCCCTCGGTAGTTGTTGCAGTCCTGGCGATCACCCTTCCCTTTCCAGAGAGGGACAACAAGGCCCCTCTTCTAATCAGTTGGGATGATGCCTGTGTTCCAGGCAGAGCACAAAACTGCATGTTAGAACATGAGTACAGCATTTCCACCAGCCTTGAGAAGTTCAGCATGGATGCCACAGATCCCTGGAGCTTTACCCCGTTTCAAACGGTTCACCGCAGCCCGTGTTTCCACAAGCGAAGCTGGACCACAGTCGATTGGAGGGTCAGCAACAGGGATTGTAACACCCTTGACGTCCAACTCGACAGCTGGGGGATCAGCCTGGTACAACCGCTCAAAGTAACCGGCCCAGCGGGCCTTCACTTCAGACTCCTCTGTCAAGAGCCGACCACTCTCTGCTCCAAATGCAGTGCTCCGAGGGATGGGCTTGGATGAACGCAATGTGCAAATTCCCCTGAAAGCAGGACGAGAATCACCTGTCCACAGGTGATGCTCTACCCCCTCACAGATTCCTCGCACATAGGCCTCCTTTTCCACCCTTAGCGCATGTACATTTTATGCCTCAGCTCCCTGAACAGCTCAGCTCTGCGACTCTGGTCAATGGTATCCAGAGTCCCTTGAGAGACAAAATTCTTCTTTGCCCTGCGGTGAGTTCCAAGACATCCACCGGCAACATCATGGACGGTGGTCTTGAAGGCGCGCCACAACTCTGACGCGCTTCCAACGAAAAGTAAAAAACTAGATCGACTCTGCTAATTTGAGCAAAAAAAGCGATTGTGCCTGAGGAAGCCGACTGCAAAGGCGCCGAGACCAGGTGTGCTCTCACTTTTTTACTTTACATTGGAAGCATCTTCTTCTTCTTTAAAAACATTATATATATATATATATATATAATGTATATATAATTATCCTGTTGTTGGCGCAGTGGTTAGGGCAGCGGCTTGGGATCCAAAAGGTCCTGAGTTCAAGCCCCGTTGGGCCACTGAATTAATACACCAGGGGGTTGACTCAGCCTGTCATCCTTCCGAGGTCGGCGAAATGAGTACCAGTGTACTGGGCCGGTGTATACCCCGGTTAAAATAGGTGTACCATATCCCTGTGTCATAAGAGGCGACCAGGGTTGCGTCAGGAAGGGCATCTAGCGTAAAAACATGTGCCAAATCACTATGCGGATCATACGGATGATCCGCTGTGGCGACCCCGAACAGGAGCAACCGAATGAAGAAGAAGAAGAAGATATATATTCTTCTTCTTCTTCTTTCTCGCCCAAATAAAGGTATGCATCAGAAGAACGTGTTGCATGCTGGGAACAAGATCGCCCATCGTGCGGTTACTCTGCTAGTATACTGTAATTAACAAATCAGAAACTGGTGCACCTCCTTTTTTTCAAAGCACATGCGACGTACATTGTAGTTCAAAGCATCACGGAATGTAAAGTATGTAATAAGTAAATGTATTATATGGCAAACAACCTGAAACATTATTTAAAGAGGGGGAGCACTCGGGAGAGTGCAAAACCTCTGCCGCCAATACTGCTGGGTCACTCAAGTGAACCTTCTATCTTATTCATTAAATATGATGTCATCAGTGCTGACAGAGTTATAGTTCTTTTCTCAAACATTTTTTTTTTGGGGGGGGGGGGGTTGGAAATCACTTAAAACATGTAGAAATGTAAAAAAAAAAGAAATCGAAATTTTGTTGAAAAAAAAGTTGCAAAAATTTGTTTTTTCTCGAACAATTTTTTTTTGGGGGGGGGGGTTGGAAATCACTTAAAATATGTAGAAATGCAAACAAAAATATTTTTTTTCCTCTAACAATTTTTTGGGGTGGGGGGGGTTGGAAATCACTTAAAACATGTAGAAATGCAAAAAAAAAATTCTCTAACAATTTTTTTGGGGGGGAGGGACCAAGTCCAAAATCTATTTCATGATCCTTGGACCATACCGAACCCCCCACCAAGTTTCGTCGAAATCCGTCGAGTTTTTCTGTAATACTGTTCACAAACAAACAAACAAACAGAAAGGGGTGAAAACAGTAACCTCCGATCTTCGATGGCGGAGGTTAATAAAATGCACACCACGGACAAACTTATTATTTCTTCATGTCATTTACGTGAAGCTTTTGCCGAGAAAAACAAATTGTCATTTTAGCCGTATCTACTATAAATGAGGTGTGTGTGTGTGTGTGTGTGTGTGTGTGTGTGTGTGTGTGTGTGTGTGTGTGTGTGTGTGTGTGTGTGTGTGTGTGTGTGTGTGTGTGTGTGTGTGTGTGTGTGTGTGAGAGAGTGATGAGATTTGAGGAGAGGAGCGGACAGGAGAGGAGAGGAGAGGAGATTTGAGGAGGAGAGGTTGAGAGGTGGAGAGGTGAAGAGGTGGAGAGGAGACGAGAGGAGAGGAGAGAGGTGGTGGAGAGGTGGAGAGGAGAGGAGAGGAGAGAGGAGATGGAGAAATGGAGAGGAGAGATTGAGAAGAGGAGAGGAGAGGAGAGGAGATTTAAGGAGATGAGAAGAGAGGAGATTAGATACATGTTTGTTGTGGAGTTCTACTGGAGCGTTCTGATGTGGTTTGTGATTCACCAAAATGATCATCATGATCTCCCGAGTTGATTAGGCTAACTAACCACAAAGAACCCAGAATAATTCCCACGTTTTAACCACACGCCATGTTAAGGTGTATAGACCAGCATGACATGACATTCTAATAATTAAATAAAAAACAAAAACAAGGATAACATTGGAACAAAGCACATCATCATCACACCATTTTAAAGCCTTTTTTCCCCTGAGCAGGTGTCAGCTTTTTTCGGGCTCCAATCATGGTACCTTTTCTATTGCCAATGTTTTTATGGCCGGATGCCCTTCCTGACACCAACCCTTTAGTCACCTTTGTCATGCAGGGATAATTACCAATATACCGGTGCTCATTTCGCAGACCTCGGGAGGATGACAGGCTGAGTCAACACCCCTGATGTTAAATCAGCGGCCAGTGGGGCTCGAACTCAGGACCCTGAGGATCCAAAGCCACCGACTTAATCACAAAGCCAACACCAGGCTGTGTGAAACAAAGCATATATTCATTAATAATAAAAATATTTACAACCATAATAATACTCGTGTAATTTGGCAATAATAACGAACATATGAATGAAACAAACCCCCACCCCACCCTGGCCCAAGCACATATGGGTTTGGTGAAAGGGAAGTTAATTAATGCCCAATCAGTACAATAGGCAGGGATGCTACAAGGTCACGAAAAACAATGAAAATTTGGTCCAATGAATTTGGTCCACAGGTGGTTTTTATTTCTTTATATACCATGTCGAGGCTCATGTGAGACCGAGCACACAGAACATATAACAAGGCAGGAGACAAGATGGGTGGGAGAGGGAAGCACAAAATAGTCAGGAACAGACATTGGGGGATCTGTAGAAGGGGGGGGATGGGGGTGGGGGACACGGTGTAATCAAGGTGGTACAACAAGGACTTTCAGGAAGGAAAACGGAATTTGAAGGAGGTGGGTTTGGGGTGGATTAACAGGGGTAGAAAAGATAAAGATGTTGGATGGGGGAAGACATGAGATGGTAGTGAAAAGCTAGTTTGAAGACCTGGTGGGAGGAGTGGGATTGAAGTGAGTGTGTGAGCATGTTCCAATGGTGGGGGAAAAAAAGAGAAATGAAAGAGTGAAGGTGAGCAGTGATTCTTGATTTTGGAAGTTCCACCACAAGGGGTTTTTCGCGGACCTTGAATGCCCTGTGTAATTATAGGGGAGACAGAGCATAAAAAGAGCAGGGGGTGGGGGAAGTGGGGCAAGGCCGGAGAGGAGAAGGGAGAAGACAGAAAGAACACCGACCCGTCTGCGGTGAGAGTGAGATATCCGAAGACTCTGCTTCATTGTGGGAGATGTCAATGATATGAAAAGCCTTGGTTTCCACAGCGTGAAGTCAAGCTATGTGTGAGGCTGGAGCACCACCCCAAAAGGGAGAGCAGTATTCCATCAGGCTGTGGATGAAAGCTTTGGAAGTGGTCAGAAGCTCAGATGTGCCAAGGAAGGACTTAGTACGACGTAGGATGTCCAGTCGGTGACTGGCTTTGGAGGCCAGTTTGGAGATATGCTTTCCCAGGAAAGATCATGGCAGACCGTGAGACCGAAAAGATTTAATGAAAGGACTTCTTCAAGGGGATTGTTGAGAAAGTGGATTGGGGGGTGCGAGGAGAGGGGGGGGGGTCCAGATGGTCCGTTCAGAGAGACGTGGTGAGAGTGTGAGATTTATCAGGATGGAAAGACAGATTCCAAAAGTTTGACCAACTCGTGATTTCAATAATATAATTAGTCTCACAATTCACGACCCTTTTTCTCTTTCAACAGACTGCTCTCATTTCGACCTTTCTTTCATTCCTTCTCTGAAAAGTACAACTGTTAATGTTATGACGTTTCTTCTCCTCATTCTCTGACGTCTGCGATTTGTCCCCACCATATTTCCACAGGGTGCTCAAGGTCCACGAACAAACCCCCTTTGAGTAAAACTTGTAATAGGTGTGTGGACCATAAGTAGTACAGTATAATAGGTGTGTGGACCATAAATAATACAGTATAATAGGTGTGTGGACCATAAATAGTACAGTATAATCGGTGTGTGGACCATAAATAGTACAGTATAATAGGTGTGTGGACCATAAATAGTACAGTATAATAGGTGTGTGGACCATAAATAGTACAGTATAATCGGTGTGTGGACCATAAATAGTACAGTATAATCGGTGTGTGGACCATAAATAGTACAGTATAATAGGTGTGTGGACCATAAATAGTAGGGTATAATAGGTGTGTGGACCATAAATAGTAGGGTATAATAGGTGTGTGGACCATAAATAGTAGGGTATAATAGGTGTGTGGACCTTAAATAGTAGGGTATAATAGGTGTGTGGACCCTAAATAGTAGGGTATAATAGGTGTGTGGACCATAAATAGTAGGGTATAATAGGTGTGTGGACCTTAAATAGTACAGTATAATAGGTGTGTGGACCTTACATAGTAGGGTATAATAGGTGTGTGGACCTTAAATAGTAGGGTATAATAGGTGTGTGGACCATAAATAGTAGGGTATAATAGGTGTGTGGACCTTAAATAGTACAGTATAATAGGTGTGTGGACCATAAATAGTAGGGTATAATAGGTGTGTGGACCATAAATAGTAGGGTATAATAGGTGTGTGGACCTTAAATAGTACAGTATAATAGGTGTGTGGACCATAAATAGTAGGGTATAATAGGTGTGTGGACCATAAATAGTAGGGTATAATAGGTGTGTGGACCATAAATAGTACAGTATAATAGGTGTGTGGACCTTAAATAGTACAGTATAATAGGTGTGTGGACCATAAATAGTAGGGTATAATAGGTGTGTGGACCTTAAATAGTACAGTATAATAGGTGTGTGGACCATAAATAGTACAGTATAATAGGTGTGTGGACCTTAAATAGTACAGTATAATAGGTGTGTGGACCTTAAATAGTACAGTATAATAGGTGTGTGGACCATAAATAGTAGGGTATAATAGGTGTGTGGACCTTAAATAGTACAGTATAATAGGTGTGTGGACCATAAATAGTAGGGTATAATAGGTGTGTGGACCTTAAATAGTAGGGTATAATAGGTGTGTGGACCTTAAATAGTAGGGTATAATAGGTGTGTGGACCATAAATAGTAGGGTATAATAGGTGTGTGGAACTTAAATAGTACAGTATAATAGGTGTGTGGACCATAAATAGTAGGGTATAATAGGTGTGTGGACCTTAAATAGTAGGGTATAATAGGTGTGTGGACCTTAAATAGTAGGGTATAATAGGTGTGTGGACCATAAATAGTAGGGTATAATAGGTGTGTGGACCTTAAATAGTAGGGTATAATAGGTGTGTGGACCATAAATAGTAGGGTATAATAGGTGTGTGGACCTTAAATAGTACAGTATAATAGGTGTGTGGACCATAAATAGTAGGGGATAATAGGTGTGTGGACCTTAAATAGTAGGGTATAATAGGTGTGTGGACCTTAAATAGTAGGGTATAATAGGTGTGTGGACCATAAATAGTAGGGTATAATAGGTGTGTGGACCTTAAATAGTACAGTATAATAGGTGTGTGGACCTTAAATAGTAGGGTATAATAGGTGTGTGGACCTTAAATAGTAGGGTATAATAGGTGTGTGGACCATAAATAGTACAGTATAATAGGTGTTTGGACCATAAATAGTAGGGTATAATAGGTGTGTGGACCTTAAATAGTACAGTATAATAGGTGTTTGGACCATAAATAGTAGGGTATAATAGGTGTGTGGACCTTAAATAGTAGGGTATAATAGGTGTGTGGACCTTAAATAGTACAGTATAATAGGTGTGTGGACCATAAATAGTAGGGTATAATAGGTATGTGGACCTTAAATAGTACAGTATAATAGGTGTGTGGACCTTAAATAGTACAGTATAATAGGTGTGTGGACCATAAATAAGAGGGTATAATAGGTGTGTGGACCTTAAATAGTACAGTATAATAGGTGTGTGGACCATAAATAGTAGGGTATAATAGGTGTGTGGACCATAAATAGTAGGGTATAATAGGTGTGTGGACCATAAATAGTACAGTATAATAGGTGTGTGGACCATAAATAGTAGGGTATAATAGGTGTGTGGACCATAAATAGTACAGTATAATAGGTGTGTGGACCTTAAATAGTACAGTACAATAGGTGTGTGGACCATAAATAGTACAGTATAATAGGTGTGTGGACCATAAATAGTAGGGTATAATAGGTGTGTGGACCATAAATAGTAGGGTATAATAGGTGTGTGGACCATAAATAGTACAGTATAATAGGTGTGTGGACCATAAATAGTAGGGTATAATAGGTGTGTGGACCATAAATAGTACAGTATAATAGGTGTGTGGACCTTAAATAGTACAGTATAATAGGTGTGTGGACCATAAATAGTACAGTATAATAGGTGTGTGGACCATAAATAGTACAGTATAATAGGTGTGTGGACCATAAATAGTACAGTATAATAGGTGTGTGGACCATAAATAGTACAGTATAATAGGTGTGTGGACCATAAATAGTACAGTATAATAGGTGTGTGGACCATAAATAGTACAGTATAATAGGTGTGTGGACCATAAATAGTAGGGTATAATAGGTGTGTGGACCATAAATAGTACAGTATAATAGGTGTGTGGACCATAAATAGTACAGTATAATAGGTGTGTGGACCATAAATAGTACAGTATAATAGGTGTGTGGACCATAAATAGTACAGTATAATAGGTGTGTGGACCATAAATAGTACAGTATAATAGGTGTGTGGACCATAAATAGTACAGTATAATAGGTGTGTGGACCATAAATAGTACAGTATAATGGGTGTGTGGACCATAAATAGTACAGTATAATAGGTGTGTGGACCATAAATAGTAGGGTATAATAGGTGTGGACCATAAATAGTACAGTATAATAGGTGTGTGGACCATAAATAGTACAGTATAATAGGTGTGTGGACCATAAATAGTACAGTATAATAGGTGTGTGGACCATAAATAGTACAGTATAATAGGTGTGTGGACCATAAATAGTACAGTATAATAGGTGTGTGGACCATAAATAGTACAGTATAATAGGTGTGTGGACCATAAATAATACAGTATAATAGGTGTGTGGACCATAAATAGTACAGTATAATAGGTGTGTGGACCATAAATAGTACAGTATAATAGGTGTGTGGACCATAAATAGTACAGTATAATAGGTGTGTGGATTGAAAAGGTGAATCTTTGTCGGATTGCTTTGTGCGATGTGAATAAACATGTTTGTTCAATGTGAAAGTATCGAATAAGAGGAGGGAAGTCGATTCGTGTCCAATGGGATCATGAAAAGGACATTTTGTATGAAACAGACATCGTTTTATTGTCCCCGTGGTCCGTGGACTTTCACAAAATATCGCCCGACGAGCGGTTAATGGCGCTCTGAGGGAGATGGAGGGGAGGAGGAGGGGAGGAGGAGGGGAGGAGGAGGGGTGGAGGGAGAGTGGAGGGAGAGTGGAGAGCGGAGTGCGGAGTGGGGAGGGGGAGTGGAGAGTGACTTTTGTGCAGGTCAGGGCTGTTTCTCTCGAATATCCGAACATCCCTTGTTTTTCCGTCTCGTACCTGTTGGTGTGTTTTCCCGCACGTCTCACCTTACCCCACCCGAGAACCCCCTCTCCTCTCCCCACCCGAGAACCCCCTCTCCTCTCCCCACCCGAGAACCCCCTCTCCTCTCCCCACCCGAGAACCCTCTCTCCTCTCCCCACCCCAGCACCCCCTCTCCTCTCCCCACCCGAGAACCCCCTCTCCTCTCCCCACCCGAGAACCCCCTCTCCTCTCCCCACCCGAGAACCCCCTCTCCTCTCCCCACCCGAGAACCCCCTCTCCTCTCCCCACCCGAGAACCCTCTCTCCTCTCCCCACCCGAGAACCCCCTCTCCTCTCATTCTGTTGTTCGTTTTGTTTCGTTACCTGTTGATTCGTGCGATGTTTCCAGCTCCTCCATGAGCCTCGACTTTGTTCACAATGACGAAAGTAACGAGAGGACATCGCGGGTCCTTTATTTGGTACAAAATCGATCTCTTCATCTTATTCATACCTTATTATCAAACTTCACCAAGAAATGTTAATTTTTATGAACGTTGTGCTGTGTCACGTGATTGGGTTTTCGTATTGTCCATTCATCGCGTGACGGGTCATTTTGCGAGCGGAGTGTGCTGTGTCACGTGATTGGGTTTTCGTATATCATGCCTCGCCCGCTAGGGGTGTCAGGAGTGTACTTCTGATCGCGCAATAAAGCGGAGTTGATGCCGGCCCGCGTGCTTCTTGCGTCCCCTGCACCTCGTACACTCTAAACGTGTGGGGGGGGGGGGGGAAGGAGGGTCAAAACACGTACCTGCGGGTCGCGATGCTCCCACACCAACGCTTTCCACTGAATGAAAAGTTTACCACATGGCGTCGTCGATGACTCCAACCCTTGAACTTCCATGTAAAAGTTGACACTGGTTGAAAAAAAAAATAAAGTGAACCATACATTATATTTTTTTAATAGCGAACGCAGTGAGCTTCATACTTAACGCGTGCACATGAGAGAATAGGAAACAACAAACAAACAAAAAAAACACAACAACAACAACAACAACAACCCTGGCTATTTGGAATTTAAACGCTGTGCGGTGTATAAACACGATGTACGATGTGCGCTGTAAAAACACGATGTACGATGTGAAATGAGGACGAGAGAAGAACCTTCAGAGTTTAGGCTTTATTCCATTTGATTGAAGCCGCTTCTACGGGCACACCAGGAAATACAGACGCAGCAAGGAGTACATAAGCAGTAAGGTACACACGCGCAACTAATCACCGCAAAATAAATCAGTATTATATATCAATCAGTATTCTCACCATTCAATGAGCACCAAGTGAACCGCCGACATAAAACGGCAATGCCCCAGGGACAATCCCCGCGGCCGAGCGGAACCTCAGCTTTATCTCTTCTGTGCTCGAGCCGGGCAACATGTGATCACACGTCACGACCTTCCATTCACCACACGATGTGCGCTGTGCGGTGCTTCCTTGGCACATGTGCGGTTTTATTTCTATCTTGTGAATATTACTTAACGGCACGAATGTACAGAGCACGGATTATTGCGCGGCACGGATATACAGAGCGCACCGCCTCGCGGGGGGACATAATATAAACCCCGATCATGTGACTACAATATATATGAAATGAATGCGAGGGAAAAACCTTCGGAGTGGAGGCTTTATTTCACTTGATTGAAGCCGATTCTACAGGCACATAAAGGAATACATGTGCAGCGAGGAAAACACGTGCAGTCGATCAACGCAAAATAAATCAGCAATTAGCCAGCATAAGCACGGAGTCCGGTATACTTTCAATTCTCACCATTCAACGAGCACCAAGTGAACCACCGCCGTAAATGACAATGCCCCAGGGACAATCCCACCGACCGCACGGAATCTCGGTTTTCTCTGTCTCGTGTGCGAGCCGCGCGACACGTGATCACGCGTCACATCCTTTAATTCATCACAATATAAACCCCGATCACGTGACGACAATATATAAACCCCGATCACGTGACGACAATATATAAACCCCGATCACGTAACTACAATATTTTAACCCCGATCACGTAACTACAATAAAAAAAACCCCGATCACGTGACGACAATATATAAACCCCGATCAAGTGACTATAAGCATCCAATCTACATACAGCACATTTCCTCCCCCTCTTAATGACAGAGATCAACAGACAGAATCCTCCAAATACTGAGGCCGCTTCCTGATCCGAGTCAGACAAACGGGGCAGCGAGGAGAGACCGCAACCAATCCCTCCCGAGTCGGTAGGGGCGGCATACCATTAGGACTCGTCCCATTTTTCGCAGGGGTCAGGGTAGCTGGAAAGCTTACAAATTTTCTCATGTATAGTAATACTCTATATACATCCCCACTCACAGAAATGGACATCTACTGTTGCGCCACTGGTGGGTGTGGTCTTGGGGGCCATTACAATGTCCTCAAAAATTGAGCTTGATCAGCTCCATTACCTCACAAACTAAAACCCATCAAAATATAATTAGCATGTTCTCATATATCATTAATGATCAACGACAGACATTTTTAGTGGTCGGGTACCCCCGCCAGACGCCAAAACCTGGTACTCCAAAATTATGCGAGATCAGCTCATGAGCTAACAACTTGAAACCAGTCTCAAATCGTTCAGCACAGCCCACTGCATCAGAAATCACAACTGCCAGACATCTTCAGTGGTGGGGCACGTGCACCAGACACCCCAAAATGGCCACACCCTGTAAGCTGACCTAGATCAACTCATGAGCTAACTTAAAATCAGGTAGAAAAAGAAAATATCAAGTAAAAAAAGATATTAAGCATATTAAATATTGCTTAATTTCTATGACAAATAAGTTGTGCAAAACAATCTGAGGAATACGAGAGCACACAGCATGTGAATACATGGAGGTCCATCCATATGGATAAGAGCTTTCTGAAACCTTATGATATTTGAGTATATGGTTTTAAGTGAGATAAATGAAACTATTCATGAGAAGATAAAAGAAAAGATGAACATTTCTATTAGTCATATTAATTATTCAGTGTCAATCAAGTTTTCATCATCTTGATCTGAATCAGAGTCCTCACTCCATGGTTCATCATCTGAATCACTCAGTTCATCAAGATCTTCATCAATTCCAGTTATAATCGTTTCATCACTGTCCCTGTAGATCTCTGTTCCTGCATCTGTGTTGTCCGGAGTGCCAAAGAGACTAGATGGAGCTGCAGGGCCCTCAAACCAAATAGGTTGCAGTCTGCCGTCCTTGTTTATGAACCATCCATAATGTGTGGGGGACAAACCATCACCAGATGCTGCAGTGACATGGGTCCACAGCGTCGTGACATACTGAGCTCGGCGAATCTTCATTTCCAGGGATCGGCGAGTAGGCGGCAACAGTGCGGTCAACCCGTTTGATGTTTGCGAGTGGATTCTCCTGAAATGCAATAAAGGGTATGGTTAGTGCCATGAAAATTAATGAAATTTTATTCAAATACTACAGGAATGAATTTTCTATCCACTCTAATTTACCTGATCAAGTTTGCCAGTCTTATCCAACAGTTTTTTTGTATCGTGCTTCATCAACATCTTTGGTTTTGCTTTGTGCGTACGTCTGGCAGACGAACTCGGAAACAACATCAACATCAACACCTTCACCTATGTTTCCCATGCCGATGAACAGATCAACAAATTGGCCAGTCTCTTCTTTCTTCATGATTTTTTTTTTTTGTATACCTTGGTCGAAGCTCGTATGAGAGCTAACACACAACTCACAGCAAGGAGGCATGAGACAAGAGGGGCGGGAGTGGAAGGGACAAAACATTGGGGAACAGACACATTAGGTGAACTGTGGAAGGGAGAGGGATGGGGATGGGACGGGGAACATGGCGAAGAGAAGATGGACATTACAGGGACTTTCAGGAAGGAAAGCAGGAGAAATGAAGGAAGTGGGCTTGGGTGGATTATCGGGGGTAGAAAAGATCGAGGATTTGGATGGGGGAAGATAAGAGGTGGTGGTGAACAGCTGTTTTGAAAGCCTGGAGGGAAGAATGGGAAAGAATAGAGTGAGGAAGTTTATTCCAAAGGCGGGAAAAAAGAGGAATGAAAGAGTGAAGATGAGCAGTGATTCGTGATTTTGGTAGTTTTACCAGAAGGGGGTTGTTGGCGGACCTTGAGCGCCCTGTGGAAATGTGGTGGGCACAAATCGCAGAGAGAGCAGGGGGGGCAAGGCTGGAGAGGAGACGGTAGAAGACAGAAAGACCACCGACCAACCTGCGGTGATTGAGTGAGAGGCCCAAAGACTCAGCTTCATTGCGGGAGATGCCAATGATCTTAAATGCCCTGGTTTCGACAGCGTGAAGTCGAGAAAGGTGGGAGGCAGGAGCACCAGCCCAGAGGGGAGAGCAGTACTCCATCAGGCTACGGACAAAAGCTTTGTAAGTGGTCAGGAGCTCAAGAGGGCCGAGGAAGGACTTTGCACGACGGAGGATTCCCAGTCGGCGACTGGCTTTTGAGGCAAGGTTGGAAATGTGACTTTCCCAGGAAAGGTCATGGCAGATAGTGAGACCCAGAAGCTTGAAAGAAAAGATTTCTTCCAGAGGATTGTTGAGAAAGTGGATGGGGGGGTTTTGTAAACGGTCCTTTCGAAGAGACATAGTGAGAGTGTGAGATTTGTCTGGATTGAAAGACATGTTCCACGTGTTGGACCAGTTTGTGATTTTATCCAGATCTGCAGTGAGCGAAGAAGCTGCTGCTTGCCGGTCTGAGGGATGACAGATGGTACGGCAGAGGGTGGAGTCATCGGCAAAGAGAAATAGAGGATTTTCCAGAGAGTCCGAGAGATCATTGATGAAAACCAGAAAAAGAACAGGGCCCAGAACGCTACCTTGAGGAACTCCAGCCTGCACAGGAAGAGGGGATGAAAGAACTCCATTTAGGGCCACACGTTGACTGCGACAGGAGAGGAAGTCTGCGAGCCATGAGTGGAGATGGCCTTGAATACCATGGGAAGAGAGTTTGGTGAGTAGGGCAGGGTGCCAGACTGTGTCAAAAGCACGTGATATGTCCAGGGATACGGCTCGGATTTCCTGTCTGGCATTGAGGACCTCCATCCATTGATGGGGAGCAGAAGCAGCATATCCAGGGTAGAGTGACCTGGTCTGAAACCAAATTGATGATTGGAAATCAAGCCATTGGAGAAGAGGAAGGATTTCATGTCTGAAGCGATGATGGATTCCATAACCTTGCTGATGATTGGGAGAAGGCTGATTGGTCTGTAGTTACAGGGATCTGTTTTTGCACCTTTTTTATGCAGGGCAGTGATGTTAGCAGATTTCCAAGCAGATGGCAGGTGACCTTGGGCAAATGAGAGGGTGAATAGAACAGAGAGAGGGTGAGCAAGAGCAGAAGAGCAGGCTTTGAGGACACGTGGGCTGATGCCGTCTGGACCGGTTGCAGAATCTGACTCGAGGTTTGAAAGCAAGCTCTCCACCTTGTCAGGAGAAAAGGATACAGAGTCCAGGGACAGTTGGGTGCGACTGGGTAAAGTGGGTAGAGATAGTGATGGGTTTAGGACACAAGCTTTAGCTGCAAACACCGAGTTTAGACATTCAGCTTTATCACGTGTGGAATCAGCAGTGCGGCCATTTGAAGTAAGGGAGGGGATGGAGGGGGAACATACACCAGAAACAGATTTGATTAAACGCCACCAGGATTTTGAGGAGGGAGAGAGGTTTGAGAGTTCAGACTTGAGATGAGAAACATGTTGTTTTCTGGCTCTCCTGAGGGTAGATACACACTTGTTCCGAGCTTTGTGGAAAGAATTGAGATTGCCCTCAGTTGGGTTTGCTTTCCATGAGGCAAAGGCAAGTTGTTTCAGGACAACTGCCTCGCCACAAGCTTCAGTAAACCAAGGGCGGGAGGAAGGGTAGGACAACTGAACACGAGAGGGGATAAATCTGTGCATGAGGGAGAGCAAGTTTCTTTGAAAGAATTCCCAGGATGAGTTGATGTTTGAGAAAGTAGTGATAGTAGACCAGTCTGTAAGTTTGATGGCTGCTCGGAGACCCTGCCAGTCGGCTTGAGTGAAATGCCAGACTCGACGGCGGTGAGGTGGTTCTCTGATAACAGCCAGAGAGATGTCCACTTTAACAAGGACGTGGTCAGAAGAACCAATTGGAGCGAAGGAAGAGCAGCAGATATTGTCAGGGAAATTTGTCAAAATCAGGTCCAGAAGAGATGGAGTACCATTGGTTGAGATCCGGGTCGGGAAGTTGACCGATTGAGTCAGTCCCAATGAGTCACAGAAAGCTTTTGCTGAGGTGCCATCACAGGTGAGAGAGGCACCCACACCTAGCCAACTGGCGTGATGACAATTGAAGTCGCCACATAAGAGGAAGAGAGAGTTTGGATGAGAAGATAGAAGATGGTCCATGTTTTCGGATAGTGAGGTGTAGATGGAGTCATCACTGTTCGGTGGACGGTACAGTACACATATAAACATGAGGTGGGAGTGGAGGGGATGCCGAAGCCAGAGGTATTCCTGGGGGTGTGGGGGAGTGAGAGCAGTGCATGGAGAGTGAGGAATAGAGTCTTTGATGAAGAGAGCAACACCTCCACCAGGACGAGGCTCAGCTTCAGCCTCAGCTCATTTCAGCTCATTTCGAAGGGTTTCACTTTTCCTTTCCTGAAAAAAGAATTCATTGCATGAGAAAATCATTACCACAAAGAGGAATCGAGGAACATCTTCATTCAACAGGAGCACAAGCGTTGTATGATTTCCAATTCCTCTGGATTATGCTAGCAGATACCATGCCCTAAACCAATGCTGACGGGATTGCTTGTTTCAAATCTGAAATCTTTCAACAAATCCAGTCTTCCCTCTCATACAGCAGATTTGGCTGTCTTCAGAGGTTTTATAAATGGCAGGATTTCACGCTCAGCCCCCACAAATTTCCGTCCGTTTCTTCCCTCTCGGAAGTCGGTCATATTAGCATTTGGACCCATTGCATCTGGCAGGACATTCTGGTAGGTGTGGCCAACAGTTGTATGCAGCGTTGCTTTGCCATCTAACATCTCTACAATGGCATCATTATTGTCCCAGACAGAGGCAGTGGCGAGATGTGGATCCAACTGAATGCCATCTGGTGCACTGTGGTCACTTGATTCCACAGAATACGCAAATTCAGTCTCCAAACCTTTGGTTTCACTATAACTGATGCTGTGCCCAGCCCTGTTCAAAATTTGCAATGACAGCTTCGATCCTGTCAGCGAAGCAAAACCAAGGCCCATGGCTGTGTGCTTTCATGGTTTGACAGTCCCACGTGTAACATTTAAAATTGCATCTGATGCCATTGAAGTCGACTTGCGGTCAAGGCTATCCATATGCGCTCCACGGAAGCTTGGTGTTTGGCTACCAATAAGACTCCTGAAGAACAGGTCTTACTGTTTGGGAATGTTCCTTTAGATTCTGTACTGTAGCTGGGTTTGGTGTCCTAGTTTTTGGAAGTGTCATGATCTGGGATCGAAGATGCAGAGCTGCCCATCGCAATGTCATTCTGTTCATGTTCTTTTGATTCGTTATGGAGTCGAGCCATTGCATCATCTTCCCGGACTAATGAATTGAAAACAAAATTGCCTTTCCGTTGGTCTGCAAGCTTCACTCTCATGCGATCCCTCCACAATAATCTTTGATCTTCCTTTGCAAATTCTGGGCCAAGTAGGATTCAACTTCTTCCTGATCTCCTCCGATGCTTGTATACTCTGCTTTGTAGATGTCAAGTAATGCAGAGACCAACACTGACCGTTGGTTTTCAAATACCTCACTCTGAATGTACGCACACAAAGAGGCAAAGGCACTCTTATGGCAAGTTTGTGGCGTAGGCTTCGGATCCAAGCACTCTATTTGAACCCTTTTTTTTCAAGGCTGTCGGTTTCCAAAAGGAATTTTGAGCGGAAATTTCTGTGATCCCATGAATCTGCAGCGATCAGATCAACACCAGTCCTAACAAGACCTTTGAGACGCTCGTTTTTGGAGAACATTGCGCGATTGCGAATTGTTTCACAACCACTCATTGTTCTAATATATTGCCTTGGCTCTTCTTTTCCCTTTATCTTTTTTGGCCCATCCCACAGAATAAGCATTTTTCTTTCAGATCATCTTTTGGGAGGACACTGCAGGTTCTGGTTTGAATTTTAGGATTTTTGGAAGGGGGTGCATCATCGGATGTTTGAGCGTTTCTTGGGCGCTTCACGGCGGTGTAGTTTTTCTATGACAAGAAGGGTGATAACGATGAGTTGATTCCTGATTGCTTTGTGATATCCTTTTGGTGATGTCGGAGTACTTATCTGATTTCTGAGTTTTGCGTGAGGTAGCAGCATTCCTTACTGTGCTCCATGTATGTTCGTTGAATGCCTTGAGCTTTCTGTCTTCATCCGTAGACTTTTGGCAGATGTAGCAACACAGGGTACTGGAACAATCGATTTCCTGACATGAAAAAGACACCTTAATTAGCTTGAGAAGATATCTGAATTGTGTTGCATTAACACATTGTCAACTCCCCTAGCTCTAAGTCGAATGATAGTATGGTACTTTCATTGATTTCGACTTGTCATTTGCCTCTTTCTATTCCAAAGGTTTCAAACGCTATGCTATGACCTTTACGCTACTGATTGTAGGAAGTACTGGCGATGGAACACAGAATGAGTAAATTAAACCTGTTTAGTTTTCTAGCAAAGGGTCGATGTGAAAATAGTTTATTAGGGCTAAAATAAACACCATTTTGGTAGCATCACACTGTTGTACTAAAATTAAGAAGACGGATAATGAATACCTTTTTGGTGCCACTAGATTCCTGGGCCTGTGCTACCAAATACTGACATCAGTTTCTTGGTGATGGTGTATTCTTTCATTCAATTCAGAAAATAAAGTAGAAAACTAACCATAGATGGGGACTGTGCTTCTTGAAGTTGAGGCGCCTCCTCTGACACTGTCACTCCTAATGTTGAACTTGTATTTTCTGCATCCATTGTGTAGGCAGTAATCAAACAAGCTGAAAAAAATACACTTATACAGTTTCTTTCATACATATTTGTCAGGGATCAAAATCATAAAATGCCACCACTTTTCTACAAGGTAAATCTGCCACTACTTTAACAGTAACAGTGGAACAAAAATGAACAAATCAATCTAATACAGCAGTCATTTATTAGTTCTAGAGCTGGTTTTTATCAATCATCCTCTTCTCAATGCCTACATTGATTTTAAGATAACACCCCAATTTCATATATTGCTTTGCCCATGACCATGGGCCAAATGTCTCTGTCTAGACAACCTGGGTCCTTATTCTAATGCCCTGCATCAGTGATGGTACAAGCTTCATCTGACACACAGATATGCAGACTTTAGTAGCCGACATTGGACTTTGAGTGTATCATCCATCCTTCTATTTGTGATATTAAAGCAATGGCCAGCTCAATTCTTGGATGAAAACAGAAAAGTAGAGGGCCAGGTACACAATCACAGGCCCTATTTTAGAGGTTAGTGTCCTCCATCTTGATTTGGGACAGTATCCACGCCATTGATTGGATCCATTGATTGGATTGGTTTTTATCAAGAGTCTTTTCCATTTTCATGGTATCAATGATATCAATAAAATCAAAACTTATCTGATTAATGGTGTTTTGATGAGACATACCTTCATGTAACAAGGTACTATTATCTTTGAAATAGAGAAAAAAGGCAAACTTATTGAACAAAATGTGATGATGTTGACATCATATAACATGTGCATGTATACTAACAGTAAACAAGGTAAACAGTTAAACTATATACACTGACCTCCTATCAATGACATGAGTCAAATTTAGTTCTTAGAAAGCTACTAATCTTGTAATTACCCTACTCTACAATGCTCCAGTCGCAAATCTAAACATTACTTTATTCCAAACACCAGCAATGTGACTAAATTCCTGGTACATCTTGTATTTGACTTTTTTTGGGCGGTCAGTTTAGGGGGTGGGTATATGATTAGGTGTATGACAAGGTATGTTAGGGTTAGGTGTATGACAAGGACGAATCGATTCGATTTTTGTGAAGATCCGATTCCGGATCCGATAATTTTTCAAGCAATTCCTTACCAATAAGAGATGGGGCCAAAAACTATGTGGAGCATGAGATCTCAAAAAATTGTGGAAGAGTGATGACAAAACTGGGTGGACGAGTTGGTTAAGTGACGAGAACAAGCCGATTGGTTTTTGGTTAAGGTCCGGATTCAGATCCGACCTATCAGTGAGATACAAAACGTAAACTGTTCAGCCTGGTGGAGGGGTGTGCCCCACCGAGTGCCGTGCTGCAAAGTTGTCACTCTATGAGTGGTTTTTCATTTGTTTGTCACACTACAACTCCTTGAGTTCTGGGTCAATTACATCCAGATTTGTTACATCGGATCAGCACGACTCCGATTAATGTATAGGGCCGTTTTCATCTTTACCGGTTGTCTTGGGGAGGGGGGGGGGGGTGGATGAGTGAGAGGGGAAGCTAATTCTCCATGCGAACGTGTATCGGATGTAGTGCCGCCTCCAGGTGGGGAAGGGTATTACAAGTCTCCACCATGTACAGAACAGTATTCCTGTCCCTACATTTTCCAGTGTCATGAGGTGTTTTGAATTATTAGCAGCAGGAATGTTTTTCTTCTTGCACGTAACCCAAGTTATTTGATTTTTTTGGCATATCGAGCCATCATTACCGATACACCGCCCAAATAAAGGTATGCGTCAGAAGAACGCTGTGCATGCTTGGAACACAATCGCCCGTCGGGCGGGTGCTCCGCCAGTAAATAACAATTCAGCATCATGGGCAAACAGATAAACCCCATGGAGGTGATTGACTCAATAATTCATACAAGGAAGGACCCCTGTTTTTGTTGTACAACAAAAATATCGATTTTTATTCATTGGAATACAAAAAGTGCAGCAGCAGCAGCAGCAGCAGTAGGAAGTAGGCACAGTAAAAAATATTTGGGGGCTTTGAGCGTGATCGAGGACCACGTGAAGTGTTTCACACCACATGTGGTGAGCATATACATTTCTACCCACAATTCACACTCTTAACAGACGTCACACAATCACAACATATACACCATTGGAAATACATTTTTAAAGTACATACCACTCAGCAATGTAAATACTAATGCTTCAACATATTAATGATTGAAAACCCTGCGTTTTACAATCGATATCTCCACTGGAACATGTTCAACGTTGAGGAATTAACATGTAAACAGTTCATTCGTCATGATCGAAGGAGAAAAGGCTTTCGAGGGCTTCTTGGGAAATTGCTGGATTACGTCACAGATGTCACACATAACAGGAGGAGAGAAGATTGGGTAATTCATCAACCATGGCACGACATTCATGATAAATACAACTTAAATATAAACTGGAAAGGGAAATACAATAAATTAAGGAATAAAATTCTCGTGTTCAATCAATCAATGACGGTATTCATTGTATCTGATGAAACATGTGACAAAACTGTCGCACTCTACACACACACACACACACACACACACACACACACACACACACACACACACACACACACACACACACACACACACACACACACACACACACACACACACACACACACACACACACACACACACACACACACACACACACACACACACACACACACACACACACACACACACACACGTCACATTCTACCCACTGTGGAAGATGAATTGCTAATTGAATTTATAATGAAGTAAAATGCCATTTAGCTTTTTTTTTGCATTCCTTGTCGAGGCTCGTATAAGAGCTAATACCCATCACACAGCAAGGGGGAATGAGACAAGAGGGGTGGGAAAGGGAAGGACAAAACAGTGGGGAACAGAGATATTAGGAGATCTGTGGCAGGGAGAGGGATGGGGCGGGGAACACGGGGTATACAAGATGGACATTACAGGGACTTTCAGGAAGGAAAGCAGGGAATTTGAAGGAGGTGGGCTTGGGGTGGATTAACGGGGGTAGAAAAGATTGAGGATTTGGATGGGGGATGATAAGAGGTGGTGGTGAACAGCTGTTTTGAAGGCCTGGAGGGAAGAATGCGATTGAACAGAGTGAGGGAGTTAATTCCAAAGGCGGTAAAAAAAGAGGAATGAAAGAGTGAAGGTGAGCAGTGATTCGTGATTTTGGTAGTTTTAGCAGAAGGGGGTTGTTGGTGGACGTTGAGCGTCCTGCGGAAATATGGCGGGGACATCGCAAACAGAGTGGGGGGGGGGGGGCGATATCGGAAAGGAGACGGTAGAAGACAGAAATACCACCGACCAGCCTGTGGTGAGACAGCGAGAGGCCCAACGACTCGGCCTCATTGCGGGAGATGCCAATGATCCGAAATGCCTTGGTTTCTACAGCGTGAAGCCGAGAAAGGTGAGAGGTAGGAGCACCAGCCCAGAGTGGAGAGCAGTACTCCATCAGGTTGCGGACGAAAGCATTGGATGTGGTCAGGAGCTCAGGTGGGCCGAGGAAGGACTTTGCATGATGGAGGATGCCCAGTCGGAGACTGGCTTTGGAGGCTAGGTTTGAAATGTGGCTTTCCCAGGAAAGATCATGGCAGATCGTGAGACCCAAGAATTTGAAAGAAAGGACTTCTTCAAGAGGATTGTTGAGAAAGTAGATGGGGGGGGGGGTTCCAAATGGTCCTTTCAGAGAGACATAGTGAGAGTGTGAGATTTGTCAGGATTGAGACACATGTTCCACATGTTGGACAAGTTTGTGATTTAACCCAGATCTGCAGAGAGCGAAGAAGCTGCTGCTTGCCGGTCTGAGGTACGGCAGATGAATCGGCAGAGGGTGGAGTCATCAGCAAAGAGATAAAGAGGATTTTCCAAAGAGTCGGAGAGATCATTGATGAAAATCAGAAAAAGAACAGGGCCCAGAACGCTGCATTGAGGAACTCCAGCCTGGACAGGAGGAGGGGATGAAAGAACTCCATTTAGGGCCACACATTGACTGTGACAGGAGAGGAAGTCTGCAAGCCATGAGTGGAGATGGCCTTGGATACCATAGGACGAGAGTTTGGTGAGAAGGGCAGGGTGTCAGACCGTGTTGAAAGCATGCGATATGTCGTGGGATATGTCGAGGGATATGGCTCTGATTTCATGTCTGGCATTGAGGACCTCCATCCATTGTTGGGAGAGCAAAAGCAGCATATCCAGGGTACAGTGACCTGGTCTGAAACCAAATTGATGATCGGAAATCAGGTCAATGGAGAAGAGGAAGGATTTAATGTCTGAAGCGATGATGGATTCCATAACCTTGCTGATGATTGGGAGAAGGCTGATTGGTCTGTAGTTGCAGGGATCTGTTTTTGCACCTTTTTGTGCAGGGCAGTAATGTTTGCTGATTTCCAAGCAGATGGCAGATGACCTTGAGCAAATGAGAGGGTGAATAGAATAGGAAGATTTGAGGTTTGACATCCACCTTGTCAGAGAAAAAGGACACATAGTCCAGGAAAGTTGGGTGCGACTGGGTAAGGTGGGTACAGAAAGCGATGGGTTTCAGACACAAGATTGCGATGCAAACACCGAGTTTAGGCATTCAGCCTTTTCATGTGCGGTATCAGCAGTGCGTCAATTTGAGGTAAGGGAGGGCATGGAGGGGGGATATACACCAGAAACAGATTTGATTCGACACCACCAGGATATGGAGGAGGGAGAGAGGTTTGAGAGTTCAGAGACTCGAGGGAGAGACTCGAGCTTAGAAAGATGTTGTTTTCTGGCTCTCCTGAGGGTAGTAACACACTTGTTCTGAGCTTTATAGAAGGAACTGAGATTACCATCAGTTGGATTTGCTTTCGATGAGGCAAAGGCAAGTTGTTTCAGGACAACTGCCTCGCCACAAGCTTCAGTGAACCATGGGCGGGAGGAAGGGTAGGACAACTGAAGATGAGAGGGGATAAATCTGTGCATGAGAGAGAGAGAGTTTCTTTGAAAGAATTCCCAGGACGAGTTGATGTCAGAGGAAATAGAGATGGGAGACCAGTATCGAAGTTTGATGGCTGCTTGGAGACCCTGCCAGTCTGCTTGAGTGAAATGTCAGACTTGGCAGCAGTGAAGTGGTCCTCTGATAACAGCCAGAGGGATGTCCACTTTGACAAGCATGTGGTCAGAAGAACCGAATGGAGCGAAGGAAGAACAGCAGATATTTTCAGGGAAATTGGTCAAAATAAGATCCAGAAGAGAGGTAGTACCATTGGTTGAGATCTGGGTTGGGAAATTGACCCATTGAGTTAGTCCCAATGAGTCGCAGAAAGCTTTTGCTGAAGAGCCATGACAGGCATGATGACAATTTAAGTCACCACATATGAGGAAGAGAGAGTTTGGATGAGAGGATATTAGTTGGTCCATGTTTTCGGATAGTGAGGTGTAGATGGAATCATCACTGTTTGGTGAACGGTACAGTACACATATAAAGATGAGGTGGGAGTGGAGGGGAAGCCGTAGCCAGAGGTATTCATGGGGGTGTGGGGGAGTGAGGGCAGTGCATGGAGAGTGAGGAAGAGTCTTTGATGAAGAAAGCAACTCCTCAACCAGGACGAGGCTAAGGTCTGTCATTCCGGAGAAGGGAGTAACCAGGGAGAGATACTTGGGAGTCAGAGATGTCTTGAGGGAGGAAAGTTTCTGTTAGGCAGATGAAGTCTGCTTTGTCAGTAACAACCTGTATGGAGAGATCTGAAAGGTTTGAGTGAAGGTCCCGGATATTTGAGGTCCACACTGTTAATGAGGAGGGAGGGGAGGAGGCTTTGAGTGCAGGGGATGGGAGGAGGAGGCTGGGACAAGGGAGGAGGGTGGGGGTGAGGTAAGGAGAGTTGTTGAAAGAGTGTGGGGGATTGCAGAGTAGTTAAGGGGGCAGATGAGGAGGAGAAAAGGCTCTGTGGTGCTGGGGGAGAGGGGGGCAAGAGAGGGGGCAGAAGGCGGTTGAGGATTTGAGGAGGTAGAGTGATGAGATGGAGGTGAGGGGGCAGGGGAAGGAGGCAGCTTTGTGGATGAGAGCAGGGATAACTTTGAGAAGGGTGAGTGAGGGGGGTGAATGGTGGGAGAAGGGTGAGTAGGGAGAGTTGAGGGAGAAAGGTGAGGGGGGAGTTTTGAGAACGGTGATAGTGAGGCTTGGAGGGAGAAGTGTGATGGTTGCTTTGAGAGGGAGGGGTGAGAGGGGTGAGTTGGCACTGAAGTTGGGAAAAAAAGAATGGTTGATGGAAAGTGAACATTCATAGCAAGCTGGGTTTTTTTTTTCATTTTTAGGTCAGAGATGCGATTTAACACATTTCTTGATGGAGGCAATAAAGATGAATTAAGAGAATGGAGAGAAGAAACGCTGTAACACTTGGATTTTTTCGGCAAGGTATGAAGGAAAGTTCGAACTGAGAGCAGTCTGTTGAAATAGAAGAATAGTGCATTTTGATACAGTAATGAGAACCTCATGTGTGAAAGACGAAGATGAAGCATTATAAGGAATCGTTTTTTATTATTATTAATACGAGTGCGTGCCCATACGTGCAAAAAAAAACTAAAAAAATAAAATTTCAAACCGCGAGCCAGAAACAACAACCACACAGGCCGTTCCTTTGCTCTCGTAAATGACGACTGGATTGGGGCATTGTGTTTATCTATAAATGCGCAGAAGAAATCGAGAAATTATTAGAATACAGTAAGTCATTACTATCTGGAAGTAGTGCGTTCCCGTACGGAATGTTCACATGCATTCCACGAATTATCGCTTGCATTGAAGTCACAACTGCTGTGATACGCACAGAGTTAACTGCTGTGCATGATGCCTTGTCACGCGCGTAGTATCGAGTGTCAAGCGAGCAGCTCGTGCTTCGTTAGATTGCATTGCACGTGCACGACGCACAGCTTTGTTCCTTCGCTCTCGTAAACGACGACTGGATTGTGGTATTGTTTCAATTAAATCGGACCAGCGGTTATCGATAATTAATTGATAATTGTGACGTCAATTTTGACGTCACAGCACCGTGTCCCATCATTGGTTTGGTAAATAAATGGTCATAACTTGGGAAACAGCTGAAACGGATGAAGAAGAATGATATCAATCCTTGAAAAGGCACATACTTAGGTCCCCAGTGTCAATTGTGACTTCATATCAAACGAAGAAGAATTGTGACGTCAATTGTGACGTCATAGCACCGTGTTCTGTCATTGGTTTGGTAAATAAATGGCCATAACTTGGGAACCACTTGGGAAACAGCTGAAACGGATGAAGAAGAACGATATCAAACCTTGAAAAGGCACATACTGAGGTCCCCAGCATCAATTGTGACGTCATATCAAACAAAGAATTATGATGTCATAGCACCGTGTCCTGTCATTGGTTTAGAAAATAAATGGCCATAACTTGGGAACCACTTGTCCGATTAATATCAAACATTGAAAAGGCACATCCACAGGGTCCCAGCAATATACCTAGCAAGTTTCAATTAGATCGGACCAGTGGTTGTCGAGAAACAGCGGTCACAGACAGACAGACAGACAGAGATTGCTGGAATTATAGATAGATTATTATTATTATTATTATTATTTTTTTTTTTGTTTTTTGAGAGAGTTTTCATCAGATGAGGTAATGGAAATGTTGTAGAAAAAAATCGTGAGGTGAATGGTGAATTTGGATCGGTAAACACAGGGGGTGGAAATAGATCGCGTGTTTCCAGGAGAAGCACGTGATTACAGGAGGTGTGTAGTCAAAAGTAAATGTATTTATTTATTTATGTATTTTAAACAAGGATTGCATAACATTCGGAAAAGGGATGGTTGAAGTAAAATCGTGGAGGTGTATGGTGAATTTGGAACGGTAATCGCAGAGTGAAGCTGATAGATCAACGGAAAGTAGCAGGAAAAGGTGAGAGAGACGCATGGTTACAGGAGGTGTATAGATAGAAAGGATACAAGGAAATGATTATTTTTTGATGGATTTTTGAAGATTAAGTAAGATTCGGGAATGGAAGTTTGTTGGAAGAAATCGTGAAGGTAATGGTGATAGGGGTTCAGCTCAAGTAGAAGAAAAATGGTGTGTCGGCAGGAGGAAGAAGAAGAAGCAGAAGAAGGAGGAGGATCGGGACTCATGGGTATGGTAGTTTTTTATCATTTCGATTTAAGACAAGAAACAGTGTTTAGTTGGGAGGGATGGGGGATGTTGGGAAAGTGGGGAAAATATGAATTGAAGGTCATAGGGAGAGAATTCAAGTAAAAACGATCGTACACCAAGAGAGGAAGGATAGGTAGGCCTCAAGGAACCCCTTAAGACAAGGTCAACGAAAACTCACAAAATAGCACGATTTTTGAAACAAATCCGAACTAGGAACACACAGAAACATGTTGGTGAGAAAACAAACAGTTAAAACGTCACATATAACAACCGGAAACTTCACTTTGAGAAAGTCGGTAGAGACCCCTGAGAGAACCTGCCATTGCTGCAAACCCAGAACCAGAAGTCCAGGTTCTGCTTTAACTTCAGTAAATGCTTTGAGAAATAATTTAATAAATATATTTTGGCAAAGCCAGTTGGAGGCAGAATACACATATTCCTCTATAGTCGTAAAAACCTTGTAAAACCTGTTCTGTCTGCTGACCCTCTGGGCCAGCAGCAAGAAATCAAATACTCTTTCAAGCAGCAGAAAATAATAAGCAAGCTCTGATCACAGACAATTTCTCATCCTGGGTTTGTAATTTTAAACCTTACAAAATTCCATGTGTTGTTCTTCAAGAGTAAATAAATGTTCAGTTTGTTCAGTTAATTTCAGTTCAGGCCCTCTTTGTTCAGTTAATTTCTTTGATGCATCAACCATGCCCTGAAGGGATCATATATATTCATAACACGCTATGTATCGTTAAGTTCTTGGCTGGGACACTGCTCCAGGCTAAGCTTCCTCGTGTGAGTCTGTCTGATATTTACTGATTAAACAGCTTAAATTGAACTAAAAGATTTTGTCTTGAGGTGGTCAAAACTGCCACGACACCACACGTCACACTCTCTAGTCACACTCTCTAGCCACGTTACACTCTGCACACATCACAATCTCGACACGTCACACGCGTCACAATCACTACAAGTCTGCCACTCTCTACACACGTCACTCTCTACACACATCACAATCTACCCAAGTCAGTCTCAACACACATCATCCTCTTCGGAAAAAAATCTCCAGGTTTTACAGGTAATAAATACATTGTAATCTCCTCCTATCTATAATCATTTAATCCAAGCCCCCAAAGCAGGCAATGATGACAAAAAGCATCTTCACGAGAATGAAGGATGTGACTGGTGGTGAACTGGGCCTCCAGATTGCCTTGAGGACATGAATAATTACATTACTGTTTCTGTACTTGATGGACATTGTTCATCACATGTATGGATGGATGTTAGTCTCTCCACTTCCCTTTTCATTGTTTCAGTCATTTCCTGATTCGCAGCTGTCCAATGTTCGTCACCTCTGAAACACAGAAATATTATATCATAAGATAAACAAAAATAATCAGTGAATGATTTGTTAAATATATTACATAAAAATAATATCGTGAAACGGTTGTGGGTTTTCAAAGACCGTCACACCACCGCTAGGGAAGGGTCTAAATCGTCCTGGCGTACACTGGTTAATCTGGCGTGAATCAGTGTTTAAGAACACATGATCACGGTGAATTTGCCTGACAGAATTGGCCGACCGAACTGTCAAGAAATCTATATCTCTATCTCTATCTCTCTCATAAACATGATTTATTACAACAAAATGGCAGCAGTGAAGAAGGAAAGTACAGCCATGAAACAGTGAATAAAATTAACAAACCTGATAAATAAGTCATTGTGTGTGTGTGTGTGTGTGTGTGTGTGTGTGTGTGTGTGTGTGTGTGTGTGTGTGTGTGTGTGTGTGTGTGTGTGTGTGTGTGTGTGTGTGTGTGTGTGTGTGCGTGTTGATTTATGCAGGTTTGAGAAAGTGGAACGGAGTCCTTCCAAGTCTCGAAGTATCCATTTCGGTAAAGGGAGGGGGGGGGGAAGTGTCACGATTCATGGACAAAGCTGTGAAGTTTTTTTACTTCATTGTTTCTGTACTTGATAAAGGGGGGGGGGGTGTCACAACTCATGGACCAAGCTGTGAAGTTTTTTTTCGAGGGCTATTTTGAGGATCATCACGGAGCCCCGGACAGCTTCCAACTGTAGTTCGTTTCCAGTAATATTCCCAGGGATGGGTTTAAGATCTCTGTAAGGTTCTTCTTCATCATTCCCATTGCTCCAATGATCAATAGTACAATTTTGACACTTCAGATTCCAAGATCTTTTCACTTCATTTTGTAGGTCTTGATCTTGGTGTTTGGTAATTTTCTTATTTCTGCGTTGTTTAGCCCCAAATCGCTGGGAACTGATACCTCAATTAACAATGCCATTTTTTATTTTTTATACCAAAGTACTATGTCCGATCACAATGCTTTGTTTTCTATGTTCACGCTCAATGGGATCATCAGGTCGTACGTGAGCGTTACTTCCTTGTTTTCGATTATCGCTTTTGGTTCACGTTTCCATGAGTTTCTTGCAACTGTGCCAATAGATTACTCTACATACATTGTTGTGCCTTTGTGTGTACAGTTGTTTTGACACGAGTTTTTTTTACATCCCGATAGGAGGTGGCTTGTACTTTCTGTTTCTACCTTGCAGAACCTACACTTGTCCGATTGTAACTCAGTCCTGTTATTTTCTGAAAGCCATTTGTGTAGTGTCCTTGTTCTTTGACATGTATAATGATTTGTACTTTATCCCAACTCAGCTGATCACTTCTTTGCCAGTCCAATGATCATTCTTTGTCTTTGCCCAATCTGTCCAACTCTTTTTTTTTTTTTAATATATATTCCTGCTCTTTTGTCATTGTCTCAGTTGTCAGTGTATATCTGTTGATATTTCGCTTTATATATTTCTTTTTTGCAATAATTTGGGCAGTATTTGTTGCTGTTTCGGTTTCAAGCTTTTATTAAAGTTTGGCATCTTCCATTTGTTCTTCTTTTGTCTTTGGAAATTTTTCCCCAAGGTGTGTTTGGGATACTTTCTCTGGCTGACTATCTTCGTGTGTCCATACAAATAGGATTCTGTAGTCTGTTGAACTTTTCACGTATTCAGCCAGTCCGACATGTCATTCTCTGCACTTGGTTAAGTTCCATCAGGCCGCTACCTCCTCTTCGTGTTGGCGGGTACATTCTCGGGATTAAATGATTTTTGGAGAACATTTTGTGCATGTTGAAGAGTTTCCTTGTTTTGAGATAGAGTTTGTTGATTTCTGCTTGTGGCCAGTTTATTTCACAGCTGTATTAGAATACTGGTACTGCTAGTTGGTGTCATCCTTCCAAGGTCGGCGAAATGAGTATCAGTATGCACTGGTAGAGGGGCACTGTATCAGCGACAGAGTCACGCTTCCAAGAGATGATAGCTACCCTGGGAAGAAGAAGAACAAGAAGAACAAGAAGAACAAGAAGAACAAGAAGAACAAGAAGAACAAGAACAAGAAGAACAAGAAGAACAAGAAGAACAAGAAGAACAAGAAGAACAAGAACAAGAAGAAGATTGCAAGTTGGTTTATGGCTTTAATTTTGTTTCTTGGGGTGAGATGTTTTCAGATCAGCCTCGTTCTCTGTACGTATTCCTTGGCAATTCTTTTGCGCATTTGTTTGAGACATAGTTGATGGCCCTCTTCTCCTCCAAGGTATTTGAATGATGCTTCGTTTTCTAGATCCTGTATTTTTGTATCTCAGTCGATTTTTATGTTGTTTGTTGTTGATTTACCCTCTGAATGTGCACTTGGCACACTTACCGAGGCAACATTCCATTTGAATGCCATCGGAGTACCCTTTCACTAATTTGCTCATTGACGAGGTTGTTCAGGGGGTCCAGCACCAGGCAAAACAGGAGGGGTGAAAGGCTATCACCCTGGAAGATCCCACGATGTATATTCACTCCTGGTATTTCAATTCCGAGTATTGCAGTATCAATGTGGTGTTCCACAACTCCATTGCTTTCTCAATCAGTTTGATTATTGGGGGGTTTATCTTGTACAGTTGCATACATTTGATCATCCATGAATGTGGAACACTATCAAAAGCTTTTTTGGAGTCTATCCAGGCTGTGGACAATTTGGTTCTTCTGGTTTTACAGTTTTCAAGTATAGCCTTGTTTATTAGTAGGTGGTCTATTGTTCCATAGCACCCTCTCTTACATCCCTTCTGTTCTGCTTCTGGACCTCCAACTTCCATTAGGTGGTGGTACATAATTTCTGGAATGATTCCCATCAGATGTTTGTACGTTGTGGTAGACATTTTGTTTATTGGTCCATACTTGTGAAGTTGTTGGGTTTCCTCTGATTTTGGGATGAGGATGGTGTACCTTCTCTGAGCCATTCGTCCATTAACCCCTCCCCTTGGACAAGTTTGTTGAATGCTCGAGCATCGTGATTGTGGAGAGCATCTAGTTGCGTCAGCCAGAATTTCGGAACTCCATCCGAGCCTGGGCTTTTAAAGTTTGGCATTTTTGCAAGTTGTTCTTCCAGCTCTTCTACATCTATTATCACTGGGGGGGGGGGGGTGGGGGCATTTCCTTTAGGTGTTGCTTTTTCTTTTCCAATTTTTGGATCTGATCTGCCTCCTTATTTGGTTCTTTTAGGTCTTCATAGATTCCTTTCAAAAAGTTTAAGTCTATCCTTTTCAGGGGGACTTGTTAAATCTTGCTTTTGTTTCCTTAGTTCAACGTCGAATCTTTTCGGGTTGTTTTCAAACAACTGGTATTATTTTCTCCCTTTGTTAATCAAATGGAAGACCAAGAAAGAACCCAAAGAAGTAAAGAGCAAAGATGGAGTCATCAGGAGGAACCTGGATTTGATTCGGGTTTCAGCTGCGACTCCACAACCCTCAAACCCATCCAGGTGCAGCCAAGTGACCCTTACAGGAAAATTGCTGCAAGAATTCACTTCGAAGAGAGATAGATAAAGAAAGAGAGGAATATAAAGTAAAAGGGATGAAAGAGAAGAAAAAGCAAGAATTAAAATGAATAAAGAGAATTGTGAAAAAATTAGAAAAGTATGAAAGGAAGAAAGAACAAAGATGGCGGGAATAACCCGGATATATATATATATATATATATATATATATATATATATATATATATATATATATATATATATATATATATATATATATATATATATATATTACGAAATCTTTAGATTTCGTAAGTAAAGGCCCGGTCACACCTTGACGTTTTAGCCAGCGATGGCAACGTATTAAAATGTATGTAAAACGCTGGCTGACGTTGAACTTTTGATGTTTTTTTTTTAAGATTCGGACGTATTCATAACGAGTTGGTCGTATGCATAACATATTAGTAATGGACACAGAACGTTTCGTTGTGTTATAGATAACTTATACCAACGAATGCTGAACCTGTTGTTGGCCTACACAACCTATGCCCAACGATAGTCTAACTTCGGCATAGCGCGTTGCACGCATCGCCGACGATGTCGTGACGTAGCCTATTAAAAGGCTGATGCACAACGATTCGAATCATAACTGCCGTAGAAATGGAAGTGTCAACATCGCGGTCACACCTTGACGATTTTGCCAGCGTATGCCGACCGAAGAAAAATGTGTCTAAAACGTTGGGGCACGTCAAATACGGTATGAGTAAGTTTGGTATACGTGAGTACAACGCTAAAGTACGCTATCATACGTCGTAGTAAGTAGAGTACGTCAAGAAATTTTAAACATGTTCAAAATTTTACGATGTACTCGGCGTATGACACACGTTCCGCATGCGATGGGGATAAGTTTTACACACGATATGTGGACGCTTACACACGTCCACAAAGGCTACTTATAAGCTACTCATAAGTCGAAACACGTCGCGGTAATGTCTTTTTTACGCGAAACTTATTTCTATCTTATGTTTGACGTGCTTTGAACCAATTCTTTACGTAGTCCCAACACACGTCGACGTATGTAGACGTATTCCAATGACGTCTTCTGGTCGACAAAAAAAAAAAATGAATGTGTTTCTGGCTTACAACTGCCATATAAAGACGTGTTCCCAGCGGTTTTGGGAATTGGTATATAAAAATGCTGCTCATAAAAGGGGAACCCAACAGTGTTTTCGAGTCCTTTTTGAGTCGATGTCCATGTCAGCAGTAACAGTATCAGTATCAGTATTAGTATTAGTAGTAGTTTGTTCATGTTGGCAGTAGTAGGTGAGTGTGAGGGGGAGGGTGTGGGTTATGATGGATCGCCCTTGCGTCCGCGTGTCCACGGGTAGGTTCATAGGCCACTCAACGATTTAAATGGATGCATCTCCACTATTGAAAGTAGACGCTTGCGCTCAACAATTGGATTTTTTTTTTTACACTCAACGACTTTTAAACGGTACCACTCACCTATTTTCATTGTTTACAATGAACGATTTAAATTGCTGTAACTCGCCTTTGTTTTTTGACGCTGGGGTTTGGAAATTTGAAGCGTTTCTTCTCAACGTGTTAAAACGCTCAAACTCGACTATTTTAAATAGACTCTGCCGATGGACAATTGGAATCATAACCAAGCTCGACATCGAAGTGTGAACATCCTCGTCATGCCGAAGAAAAGTTTGAAGAATGCTGCAAATAAGTGTCCTGGCCGTGGCCGTGGACGCTGACGCAAGGACGATCCATTATACCGACGTCTTTCAGCCTATGAGTAACTTAAAAGTAACGTCTGTCGATGTGTGGCAACGATCGCGTAACGTGCCAACAACACGTTAATCATAGGTTAGAAATAAGTTTCGGGTACGCTAAACATTACCTCGGCGTGTCTCAACTTATGATTACCTTACAAGTAGCATGTGTTGACGTCTGTCAACGATCGCAGACCGTGCATACAACTTGTGGCCAGCGTAGCGGAACGTGTGTCATACGCCGGCATACGTCGTGAAATTTCAAGCATGAAAAAATTTGAGGACAACTGAAAAGTCCAACGTTTAAAGCCAACGTACAACGACGTATGGCAGTGTTTTTCAGCGTGCTCTCAATGTTATCAAAACTTACCCATAACGTATTCAACGTGTGCCAGCGTTTTAGAAAAAAAATTCAAAAATCGGCATACGTAGGCTAAAACGTCAAGGTGTGACCGGGCCTTAACAAACAAAAAACGGAAGTCATCAATATACTTACGAAATCTTAAGATTTCATAAGTAACGAGCAGTCATCGACTGGTACTTACGAAATCGTCAACTTGACCTCTGATCTTGTCTAATAAAAGCTGTCTCTCCAGAAGGTAGCGACGCAAACCGCAAGTTTCTACGATGATTCTGCAGCAAACCATCAAAAATCGAATGTTTTGGATGTTTGACCTCACTGTGACCTTGACCTTTGACCGATTTTGACCAAAATCTAATCAGCACAAGCAATCATGCTCCTGAATCACGTGGTGTAATTTGACATTGGTAGCTTCTTCCGTTCTCGAGTTATCGTGCCTACAAACAAACAAGCAGTCATAGAATGGTACTTACGAAATCGTCAACTTGACCTCTGATCTTGTCTAATAAAAGCTGTCTCTCCAGAAGGTAGCGACGCAAACCAGAAGTTTCTACGATGATTCTTCAGCAAACCATCAAAAATCGAATGTTTTGGATGTTTGACCTCACTGTGACCTTGACCTTTGACCGATTTTGACCAAAATCTAATCAGCACAAGCAATCATGCTCCTGAATCACGTGGTGTAATTTGACATTGGTAGCTTCTTCCGTTCTCGAGTTATCGTGCCTACAAACAAACAAACAAGCAGTCATAGAATGGTACTTACGAAATCGTCAACTTGAACACTGACCTTGTCTAATAAAAGCTGTCTCGAGAGAAGGTAGCGACGCAAACCAGAAGTTTCTACGATGATTCTGCACCAAACCCTCAAAAATCGAATGTTTTGGATGTTTGACCTCACTGTGACCTCGACCTTTGACCGATTTTGACCAAAATCTAATCAGCACTAGCCATCACCCTCCTGAATCACGTGGTGTAATTTGACATTGGTAGTTTCTTCCGTTCTCGAATTATCTGTACCAAACCATCAAAAATCGAATATTTGACCTCACTGTGACCTTGTCCTTTGACCGATTTTGACCAAAATCTAATCAGCACCAGCCATCACCCTCCTGAATCACGTGGTGTAATTTGACATTGGTAGCTTCTTCCGTTCTCGAGTTATCGTGCCAACAAACATTCAAACAAACAAACAAACAAGCAGTCAAAGACTGGTACTTACGAAATCGTCAACTTGACCTCTGACCTTGTCTAATAAAAGCTGTCTCTTGAGAAGGTAGCGACACAAACCAGAAGTTTCTACGATGATTCTGTTCCAAACCATCAAAAATCGAATGTTTTTGATGTTTGACATCACTGTGACCTTGACCTTTGATCGATTTTAACCAAAATCTAATCAGCGCTAGCCATCACCCTCCTGAATCACGTGGTGTAATTTGACGTTGGTAGCTTCTTCCGTTCTCGAGTTATCGTGCCTACAAACAAACAAACAAACAAACAAACAAACAGAAACGGAAGTCATCAATATACTTACGAAACCTTTAGATTTCATAAGTAACAAACAGAAACGGAAGTCATCAATATACTTACGAAATCTTTAGATTTCGTCAGTAACAAACAAACAGAAACGGAAGGCATCAATATACTTATGAAATCTTTAGATTTCGTAAGTAACAAACAGAAATGGAAGTCATCAATATCCTTTCGAAATCTTTAGATTTCGTAAGTAACAAGCAGTCATAGACTGGTACTTACGAAATCGTCAACTTGACCTCTGACTTTGTCTAATAAAAGCTGTCTCGAGAGAAGGTCGCGACGCAAACCAGAAGTTTCTACGATGATTCTGTATCAAACCATCACAAATCGTAACGTCGACCGAAGCAAAAATCTCCATTTCTCCACGCAATGATATTATACCTTAACGTTACTCAATGACGCGTCTGCTCGTGCGCACTGCATCATGGGACGACCCGTGACGCGTCGAGTGAAATATTTTTTATACAATCTTAAAACGTCTCCAAAACATCCGATTTTTACCATAATTTCGACAACCGAGTTTTAAGCGTCCAAAGCGATCGCAAAAACCGAAGACAAAATTAAAATCGAAGTTAAAACCAACTCGTAACGTCGAGCGAAGCAAAAATACTCCTTTTCTCCACATGAATTTACGGAATTATGTTTGACCTCACTGTGACCTTGACCTTTGACCGATTTTGACCAAAATCTAATCAGCGCGAGCCACCAACCTCCTGAATCACGTGGTGTAATTTGACATTGGTGGCTTCTTCCGTTCTAGAGTTATTGTGCCTACAAACAAACAAACAAACAAACATACAAACAAACAAACAAAACAAGCAGTCATAGACTGGTACTTACGAAATCGTCAACTTGACCTCTGACCTTGTCTTATAAAAGCTGTCTCGAGAGAAGGCAGCGACGCAAACCAGAAGTTTCTACAATGATTCTGTACCAAACCATCTAAAATCGAATGTTTTGGATGTTTGACCTCACTGTGACCTTGACGTTTGACCGATTTTGACCAAAATCTAATCAGCCCGAGCCATCACGCTCCTGAATCAGGTGGTGTAATTTGACATTGGTAGCTTCTTCCGTTCGAGTTATCTGTACCAAACCATCAAAAATCGAATATTTGACCTCACTGTGACCTTGACCTTTGACCGATTTTGACCAAAATCTAATCATCGCTAGCCACCACCCTCCTGAATCACGTGGTGTAATTTGACATTGGTAGCTTCTTCCGTTTTCGAGTTATCGTGGCTACAAACAAACAAACAAACAAACAGAAACGGAAGTCATCAATATACTTACGAAATCTTTAGATTTCGTAAGTAACAAGCAGTCATAGACTGGTACTTACGAAATCGTCAACTAGACCTCTGACCTTGTCTCATAAAAGCTGTCTCAAGAGAAGGCCGCGACGCAAACCAGAAGTTTCTATGATGATTCTGTACCAAACCATCACAATTCGTAACGTCGACCGAAGCAAAAATCTCCATTTCTCCACGCAATTATTTTAACAAAGTCACAAAACCGTAATATTCGGCCATCCACCAACAATCTTTTCATAATCCGACGGCTCAGCGAGTCAGGCATGCGACGATAACCTTTATTGGGATAAAAATGAGTTTTAAACACCATCTTTATCGAAAACACCGTCAGTGCGCACACGGAAAACCTTTACGTGACTCAACGACGCGTCTGCTCGAGCGCACTGCATCACGTGACGATCCGTGACGCATCGAGTGAAATATTTTTTATACAATCTTAAAAAGTCTCCAAAACATCCGATTTTTACCAGAATTTCGACAACCGAGTTTTAAGCGTCCAAAGCGATCGCAAAAACCAAAGTCAAAATTAAAATCGAAGTTAAAACGAACTCGTAACGTCGAGCGAAGAAAAAATCTCCATTTCTCCACGCAATTATTTAATATTATTTTATCAAGGCCACAAAACCGTAATATTCGGCCATCCACCAACAATCTTAACATCATCCGACGGCTCAGCGAGTCAGGCATGCGACGATAACCTTTATTGGGATAAAAAATGACTTTTGAACACCATCTTTATCGAAAACACCGTCAGCGCGCACACGGAAAACCTTAACGTGACTCAACGACGCGTCTGCTCGAGCGCACTGCATCACGTGACGACCCGTAACGCGTCGAGCGAAATATTTTTTATACAATCTTAAAATGTCTCCAAAACATCCGATTTTTACCAGAATTTCGACAACCAAGTTTTAAGCCTCCTGCGATCGCAAAAACCGAAGACAAAATTAAAATCGAAGTTAAAACGAACTCGTAACGTCGAGCGAAGCAAAAATACTCCATTTCTCCACATGAATTTACGGAATTATGTTTGACCTCACTGTGACCTTGACCTTTGACCGATTTTGACCAAAATCTAATCAGCACAAGACATCACCCTCCTGAATCACGTGGTGTAATTTGACATTGGTAGCTTCTTCTGTTCTCGAGTTATCGTGCCAACAAACAAACAAACAAACACACAACAAACACACAAACAAACACACAAACAAACAGAAACGGAAGTGATCAATATACTTATGAAATCTTTAGATTTCGTGAGTAACAAGCAGTCACGGACTGGTACTTACGAAATCGTCAACTTGACCTCTGACCTTGTCTAATAAAAGCTGTCTCAAGAGAAGAAAGCGACGCAAACCAGAAGTTTCTATGATGATTCTGTACCAAGCCATCGAAAATCAAATGTTTGACCTCACTGTGACCTTGACCTTGGACCGATTTTGACCAAAATCTAATCAGCGCTAGCCATCACCCTCCTGAATCACATGGTGTAATTTGACATTGGCAGCTTCTTCCGTTCTCGAGTTATCGTGCCTACAAACAAACACACAAACACACACACAAACACACAAACAGAGGATGGAAGTCATCAATATACTTGCGAAATCTAAAGATTTCGTAAGTAAAAAATTCGGGCCCAAAGGGGCTCAAACAGGTGATTCCCCCCCCCCCCACCAAAAAATATGCATTTGCTGTCTTCTCAGAAACTACACACACAATTCTGATGAAACTTGACCCCAACCTTCATAACCTATGATGTTCCAAAGGTTGTTCACAACATTAAAAAGTCGGTGTCTGAGAGGGGTCTATGGAGAGGGTTTACAGGGGAAGGGGGGGTTGCCACCCAAAGGGGGTATTTGCTATCTTCTCAGAAACTCCACACAAAATATCAATGAAACATGACCATAACATTCATCACCCGTGACGTAACAAACGTTGTTCACGGCATAAAGAAAATCAGGGTCTGAGAGGGGTTGCCCACCAAAATAGGTGTTTGCTTTCTGCTCAATTACTCATTTGTGATGTGTCCATTCATATTTACCCTGTGCACGTGAAGCAAAAAGTGGAGTCAAGCTACTGGTTCACTTCTGTCTGTCTCTCCTTCCATCTTTCTGTCCACAAACTTCAGTTTGTAATTGAGGAACAACTTGATCTCAATTTAATTTGATTTTGAACACAAATCGGAAAAAGAACCTGCCGCTTTACAGCACTTTGGCTCTGAATTTGTCTCAGTCATACATGTGTAGAGAAGAGAGATAAAAAAAAAATTTTTTTTTAATTTACTCGGCCTGTCTGGCAGTGAAACAAAATTGAACATCATTCCAAAGAGGAAACTTTCTGTTTTATAAGATGTCATAAAGGACACAAACAGACACAAAGAACCAATGTAACATGTTTAATAAGGTGGTGTAAAAGACGCTGCATCAATGGCGGTAAACTTCCGGAATTTCTGGGAGGAGACAGAACCGCCTGGGGATGTCTGCCCTGAACGAGCTTCCGTTTGCATATGCTGTGCCTGGATGAGTCTCGACCTGAACGAGCTGTCAAATGCATGTGCCTTCACAATTCACTGCCTGACGAGAGTGAACACGAGAGTCCAAGGGCAGCAACCGCATAAGAACTGTTGAACCTGGCATTTCCAACCACTTCACACCACATGGACACTCACAAAATCCCCCAATACCCCCACTGATCCTGTCCTCCACATGGAACAGACCCGGGCCGACCTGTTGGTGTATGGTGAGTCAGGATTCCCAACCAGGCACCGCCCTTCCTCTAATCATCATCTTTGTGTCTACTTTCCCAGTTAAAGGATAGCACACCTGTCTCTCGTGTCAAGAAATCAGTAAGATTGTGTAAGGGACTTACATGCTAAAGGTAACATATTTTTTTTGAGCATTTGATCCCTGCACAGGAAACTCTCCAATATCGCGGGGGTGAGGTTCTTGGTAAATGCCACGATAGTTGAAACCGCCATCTTGAAAACCAAGGGCCAATGGGAAGAGGCGGGTTTGGTTCCTGGACTTGGAGAAAATTTCGAGGAAGATCGACGATAGCCAGAAATAAACACATTAGTATTGAAACAAGGAAAAAAAGATAAAATGTCAAAGTCCCCGTTTTAGTAATTTTTCTGGACAGAGTTAAAGGGTGAGCTCATAATTATTTACAACGGAAATGGCTGCCAGTTTACCAGTCGGTCATCTTGATCAGATCGCAAAATAAGGTTAGGTGCAAGTGTATGCCATCATGTACTGTGCGTGTGCTAAGTTTGAACAAAATTAGATCATGCATGTCTGAGAAATGAATGGGAAGACATTTAAGTAACAAAATTGCCATCAGTGGGCCATCTTGGATCTGATCTCGAAAAAAAAAAATGACGTGCATATGCAAGCCCTCGTTCCTTATCTGTATGCAAAGTTTGAACAAAAATCAATAAATGCATGTCCAAGAAATGGTTGAGGACGTGTTCGATAGCAAGATGTTTTCAACAACTAACATGGCTGCCAGTCTTTCAGTCGGCCATCTTGGGGAAAACAAATGACGTGCATATGTAAGCCAGAATTCAGTATCTGTGTGCCAAGTTTGAACAACATCCGCAAATGCATGTCGGAGAAATGGTTGAGGACGTGTTCATCAGGTATTTACAATTAAAATGGCCACCAGTCGGCCTTCTTTCATCACATCGCGAAACAAAATGATGTACTTATGTATTCTGTCATGTTTTGTCTTTGTGCGAAGTCTCATACATATCAGAGATATGGTTGCGCACGCACACAAAAATCATGACCAAATCCATAAGCCCCCGTTTTGGACCCGGTGGAATAGGTGCAAAAAAAAAAAAAACACACGTATGTATGCATGTATTTATTTACATATATATACATATATATACATATATATATATATATATATATATATATATATATATATATATATATATATATATATTTGCAGATGTTCATGAATGCAGACGGAAATGAAAAAATAAAAGATCAGAAAACAATTAAAATTAAATTACCTTTGGGTTTTCCTCCAGTGACACCACACCAAGACCCCCCAGAACACTACAGCAGCAAGGAGACCAAAGATCAAACCAGAAAAGGATTTTTGGTGTTTTTCTTCTGAACCTGCAAAGGGAAACTCCATTTATTACAATCCCATTGTAACTGATAAATGTTTAACTATTTGTAGTAAGTGGAAAACATTCTCGTTTATACTTTTATTTTTACCATTTTAAAGGAGGAATTGATTTTTTAATTTCCAAGACTGCTTCTACTAATTACCAAGAAACTCGAATCAAAAACTACAAATCTTTGGGGACATAAACTGTGATTTTAGAAAAAAACAAAAAAAAGATGATTGTAAATACAATGAAAATATTTAATTTGTAATTGTTTAAACTTTGATATCGTTTATTTGAAGCATTAACCCTTTCACTGCTGGAGCTGAAGCAGGAAAACAAACTCAAGGAAGTAAATGCCATAAAATTTACAACCCCTCCCAACTCCCCACCCCTCATCAGTTAACATTTGTAATCGGTTTGGATCTTCTGACCACGTCCTTGTCAAAGTGGACATCTCTCTGGCTGTTATCAGAGAACCACCTCACCCCCGTCGAGTCTGGCATTTCACTCAAGCAGACTGGCAGGGTCTCCAAGCAGCCTTCAAGCTTGCAGACTGGTCTCCTTTCGCTACTTTCTCCAACATCAACTCATTCTGGAAATTTTTTCAAAGAAACTTGCTCTCCCTCATGCACAGATTTATCCCCTCTCATCTTCAGTTGTCCTACCCTTCCTGCCACCCTTGGTTCACTGAAGCTTGTGGTGAAGCAGTTGTCCTGAAACATGGAAAGCAAACCCAACTGAGGGCAATCTCAGTTCCTTCCATAAAGCTCAGAATAAGTGTGTGTATCTACCCTCAGGAGAGCCACAAAACATCTTTCTCATCTCAAGTCTGAACTCTCAAACCTCTCTCCCTCCTCAAAATCCTAGTGGTGTTTAATCAAATCTGTTTCTGGTGTATGTTCCCTCTCCATCCCTCCCTTACCTCAAATGGCCGCACTGCTGATACCGCACGTGAAAAAGCTGAACGCCTAAACTCGGTGTTTGCAGCTAAATCTTGTATCCAAAACCCATCACTTTCTCTACCCCACCTTACCCAGTCACACCCAACTGTCCCTGGACTCTGTATCCTTTTCTCCTGACAAGGTGGAGAGCTTGCTGTCAAACCTCAACTCGGATTCAGCAACCGGTCCAGACAGCATCAGCCCACGTGTCCTCAAAGCCTGCACTTCTGCTCTTGCTCACCCTCTCTCTGTTCTATTCACCCTCTCATTTGCTCAAGGTCATCTGCCATCTGCTTGGAAATCAGCAAACATCACTGCCCTGCACAAAAAAGGTGCAAAAACAGATCCCTGCAACTACAGACCAATCAGCCTTCGCCCAAACATCAGCAAGGTTATGGAATCCTCTTCTCCAATGGCTTGATTTCCGATAATCAATTTGGTTTCAGACCAGGTCACTCTACCCTGGATATGATGCTTCTGCTCTCCCAACAATGGAGGTATTCCTCAATGCCAGACAGGAAATCCGAGCCGTATCCCTGGACATATCACGTGCTTTTGACACAGTCTGGCACCCTGTCCTGCTCACCAAACTCTCTTCCTATGGTATCCAAGGCCATCTACACTCATGGCTCGCAGACTTCCTCTCCTGTCGCAGTCACTGTGTGGCCCGAAATGGAGTTCTTTCATCCCCCTTCCTGGCCGGGCTGGAGTTCCTCAAGGAAGTGTTCTGGGCCCTGTTCTTTTTTTGGTTTTCATCAATCATCTCTCCGACTCTCTGGAAAATCCTCTATATCTCTTTGCTGATGACTCCACCCTCTGCCGTACCATCGGTCATCCCTCAGACCGGCAAGCAGCAGCTTCTTCGCTCATTGCAGACCTGGATAAAATCACAAACTGGTCCAACACGTGGAACATGTCTTTCAATACGGACAAATCTCACACTCTCACGATGTCTCTTCGAAAGGACCGTTTAGACCCCCCCCCCCACACCCCCATCCACTTTCTCAACAATCCTTTCTTCTGGGTCTCACTTCTGGAAAGGAAGAAGTCCTTTCTTTCAAGCTTCTGGGTCTCACTATCTGTCATGACCTTTCCTGGGAAAGCCACATTTCAAACCTCACCTCCAAAGCCAGGCGCCGACTGGGAATCCTCTGTCGTGCAAAGTCCTTCCTCAGCCCACCTGAGCTCCTGACCACTGACAAAGCTTTTGTCCGCAGCCTGATGGAGTACTGCTCTCCCCTCTGGGCTGGTGCTCCTGCCTCCCACCTTTCTCGGCTTCACGCTGTAGAAACCAAGGCATTTCGGATCATTGGCATCTCCCACAATGAGGCTGAGTCTTTGGGCCTCTCACTCAATCACCGCAGGTTGGTCGGTGGTCTTTCTGTCTTCTACCGTCTCCTCTCCAGTCTCGCCCCCCTGGTCTCTCTACGATTTGTCCCCACCTCATTTCCGCAGGGCGCTCAAGGTCTGCCAACAACCCCCTTCTGGTAAAACCACCAAAATCACGAATCACTGCTCACCTTCACTCTTTCATTCCTCTTTTTTCCCGACTTTGGAATAAACTCCCTCACTCTATTCATTCCCATTCTTCTTTCCAGGCCTTCAAAACAGCTGTTCACCACCACCTCTTATCATCCCCCATCCAAATCCTCGATCATTTCTACCCCCGATAATCCACCCAAGCCCACCTCCTTCAAATTCCCTGCTTTCCTTCTTGAAAGTCCCTGTAATGTCCATCTTCTATTCCCCATGTTCCCCGTCCCATCCCTCTCCCTTCCACAGATCTCCTAATGTCTATGTTCCCCACTGTTTTGTCCTTCCCACTCCCTCCCCTCTTGTCTCATGCCCCCCTTGATGTGCGTTGTGCGTTAGCTCTCATACGAGCCTCGACAAGGTATACAAAAGAAAAAAATGTTATAAAAGATTATGAATGGGTTGGACAACTTTGATAAAACTCCACAAGTGTGTTCAGCCAAAGCCAAGGAAGAAATCACTTGATGATGGTGTCGGTCAAAAGTCAAGGTCAAAACAAATTCTAAATTTTCTGGATGTAATGTATAAAATGGTGAAAAGTGAACTTTTTATTCCAAAATTAGTGGGACATCTAAAGGAGTCGTTTGGAGTCAAATCGGACAAACACTGAGTGAATGAGTTTACATCAAATGTTGAGGTCACAGCGAACTTGAGTTAAAACTTTAAAAGGTAAGAAATGAAAATTCATCAAATGAAGCGGGAGAAAACCTTATGATTATATTGGGAATTACGAAGAGATGAGACGATAGTGTTTGGTGAACTTGGGTTAAAATGAAACATCTCAGATGTTGATAAAAATGAACAAAAATGTTACGTCTGCCACCGAAGGTTTTCACCCATCTGTGTTTGTTTGTGACTTGTGAAATTGAAGATTTTTCAAGTGGATTCATCAGTCGATTTTGTTATTCTGTCTGTATCTCTGTGTGCGTTTGTCTGTCTTTGTGAGTCTGTTTCATCACGTACAGGTCACAATTCTAAACCGATCTTCACAAAACTTCACCACATGGTAGAGTTTATCATAAGGAAGAAGCCTGTTGCTTTTGAGGTCAAAAGGCCCAAGGTCAACAACTGAGGTGAGATTTCTAAAATCCTCAATTTTCATCTGATCGACTTGAAATTTAAAGAGGATTTATATTTCAGGTCATTGAATTAAACCACCAATTATTTTTGAGGTCCATACATTTGCCAAATGATCAACATAGGCCGAATTTCTAAAATACTGGATTTTCATCTGATTTACTTGAAATTTGATGAGCATTTGCACATTAGGTCACTGAATTCAACCACCTATTATATTGGAGGTGAACATAGGCCAAAAGATTTTGGTTCGGATCCAGTCCATCAGATCCAGATCCGGATCTAATAATTTTTTAAGTGATTCTTCACCATTGAAAGATAAGGGCCAAAAATGATATCGTACTGTATAGCACGATATTTCAAAAATGTAATGGGCCCGATATGTTCTCGTGGATCAGGCATTACGTGGTGGAGGTATGCGCTCTACAGAGTGCCTTTCCAGTTTATAATGGAATCACAGGTCATGTGACGATGCTCTTTATGATTACAATGCAAAACAGCGGTGGTTTTGTTCGAAGATTCTGGATTCTAACCATGAGACGGACAATGTGAAGTCTTGTGGTTTTGAGGATGAGAGAATCGTTATCACATCATTGTCAGTATGGATGTTTCTTGGTCCACCTGTTTACCTGTGTTTCAGTGAAAGAGTGAAAATAAGTAATTAACGAGCATATCCAGCATTACAGGCTGTGATGTGAGCATCTGTCAAGGTTGTCAAAATAAATTTCAATGCAAATCATATCTTTAAACCAACAAATATATTGTTGTGGTGTTGGGATTCGGACCAGTCTCCTGATCCCAATCCTGACTAACCAATGTTGCGGGGAGCACGTCCGCCAAATGACCAGGACGCATTAAGGACCTTCTCCCTCCCTTACTATCTCAATCGCTTCCTATCCCTTACTATCCCGAGCCTTACTCGGTCTCGTTGGGTCATAATCAAGATGTGAACCCAAACGGTGGTTTAGTAAGCATGGGGGTGCATTTAGTAATGGGGCGTTAAGTGCAAAAAAACAAACAAACAAATATCCTCTAAAGAGGATTTAAAAGCCAACCCGGCTATTCACAGTCAGCGATCATAATAGCCCGAATCACTCAAAGTGAGACGGTGAGTTTAAAATGTGTACTTAAAACAAGGAGTAGGAGAGAACCGGAAGGCAATTGTAGATTCATGCTATCCAGGTTTAGTTACAATAAATACAATTCACGCACCAGGGTTTCGTATGGACGGAAGATCTTACGTATTCCATCTAAAGACATCAAGCACCACAGCAGAAAGAAGAGAGATATTGACAAGACAAGGAATACCCAATGGTGGCCCGTGCGGGTGATGCAAGTCCAACAATGTGTCTAGCGTGCTCGAGGAGTCCAGGGACCGTGGGGTTGCAACATGGGCGGAAGAGAAGTGGATGGCATGATGGCATAGGAGGTGCTGGCTCTCTCTTGCCATCTGGGAAGCTGTGCATTGACCTCCCTCCTCTGATCTCCGGAGCAGACAGCACATCTCCAGACATGGCTCCCTGGCTGAGCCTCGGACCTCTCATTCTCCGTACTGTCCGCCGGCCATTTTAATGTCTTGGTTAACACCCCACCCTGTGACGTCGCCCAGGCCTGCCCGCTCCGCACACATTAGCTGCTCAGATGTCACTCAAGCTCAAGCCCCACCCCAAAACTTCTCGGTCTCTCCTGATTGATTGAGGCTTGCCGAAAGTGGGCTTAACTTCCGCTTCGCTGGGCAAGCAAGGTCGCTTTATTTTAATTTACATAAAAACAGATTTAAAGAGGATAAAACATGAAAAAAGGGATTTAAGGAGAAGTGGATTTCGACACAAACTTTGGAAGGGGAGACGACATGCTTTCTATACGAGAATCGACATGCATTGTCATTACAGTTTTACCTCAATGTTGTGCGAAAACATGAACTTATGGAAATAACTATTCTAATCTATACATTCTTAGCCCCGAGAAGTCACATCCACAACAGTGTTTAAAAGATGTTCCCAATTGTCTTCATTCAAACATTAAATCCATGGCATTTGATGTCTGCGCCACGAGGTTAAAACCACATATCTTGGACTGAAATGAGAGACTTACGGACGAGCAGGATCGTAGATGTCGATCCCTCCTTGTAATTAGGGTAACGTATCGTACATGTATAAGTTCCATTTTCATGAAATCCTACATTCTTGAGGAGCAGAGTAAAATAATCCCCGTTTGGAATCCCAGAGATATTCATCCTCCCATCCAGGACTTGTTCTTCTCCATTTTGAAAAAGGTATAATGGGTTCTTGTTCGAGTCTTTGTAGAACTCGATGGAAAGGAGAGAATCATTGATCGAAGGTGAACCTTCCTGAGTGTTGAGAGATAATGTGAAAATGAACTCCAAATCTTCACCAGGTGTTGCCTCAACAGTCTTTGGACCCTTCACCATCACGCGACCTGTAATGGACAAACAATGAAAGTTTCACAAAATGGAGTAAAACATCTTACACATCAAATGTTGTTCTGTATTTACCAAAACTCAAAATGAACAAACGGTTTTGTTGAACAAGAGAAAATTGAACAAAATTAGAATGAAGATGATTTGAAGAGTTTATAAAATGCTAATAAAAAATAAAAATATAATTTTATTCATGGTTTTCTTGTTGGTTTTGTGAAAAGCTATATTTTCCCTAAAGTACCAAACAACGTGTACACAACCCAGAAGGTTGTTTCGTTTAATATTTTATTAACACACACGAGCAAATACAAGCCGTCGCTTCGCCGGCAGGACTATTAAAAGGGTGGGGGGGAGAAAATGAGGGGGGGGGGGGAGGGAGAAAAAGAGGGAGGTGGAGGAGAAAAAGAGGGAGGTGGGGGAGGAAGAGAAGAGAGGAAGATGGGGGAGAAAGGGGGGTAGTGGGGAGAAGGGGGTGTTCTGGATATGTGTTTGATAGGGGGACTTGAGGGAAAGGCTACAACCACCGTCCAGACATGTCTGGAAATGTACCACCATCGAGACATAACCAGTAGATCGCAAGAGGAGGGTTAATAAAAACTGTGAAAAAATAAAAAATTCGTTTGTCCAATTCACACATTCTTTGATGGCCCTTCATCTCCTCGACGTCCGGAGAGTTGTACTCTCAGGTCCCGAATAAGCGTGCATGCACACTTATTTTTTTCGAGGTGAAAATCCCCCCTTCACGGCCTCTATTCGGGTCTACACGCTTATTAAAAAATCGTTCTTGCCACCATCAGGTCATATTTACACCAGCGAGCATGTCGGGTGACAATGTTGTCCCGTCGAGAGATGTCGCCTTTACTCCCGAAATTCCTTCATCTGCCAACAATCTTCACCATGGGTCTGGGTACTGTACCGCATCAATGCGGGTCCCGCCGGTTGATTCATTCGGCTGCCTGAGTGTAACGGTGGATCCAGTGCATGCTATGAAAGTCAATTTCCTGAATAATGCATTCGATGGGTCAGACGATTACATTGTCTCTGACAAACTGTTCAGCATTGTTCGAGAAGAGATGTTGAAGTTTCGGAAGGATTTGCTGACATCTACCCCCCCCCCCCCCATTCGGACATCAAAGATCTGACATCAACCATCACCCTATCAAAGGGAGCCACCAGGAAGAGGAAGGGGGAAAGTGAGGTACCACGAGATGAGGGTGTGGAACTGATGGATTGCGAGGGAGAGGAGTTGGCTCAAGTAGAATTGATGCAAGAGGTGGTCCCCAGATTCAGATGAGAACGAAAGTCAGACAGACAATGTATCAATTCAAGAAGACCTCCCGTCTACCTCCACTCTCTCACACGAACCTACAGATGATGAAACAAAAGCAGACTGTGCATTCCTTGATGACATCCAAGCTGTGATCGACAAACATTCGTCTTCCACATCCGATCTCTTCACTCCACAGTTCAGCAGATTCAAAGCAATCAACGCAAACGCCCGAAGGAGTGTGAAGAAGCACAAACAGATTGCCAAAGAAAAAGCGTAGACGACAGTACGCATCTTGGCATTGTAATGTATGTATTTTAACAATAAAATCCATGTTCTATATTTAGTGGGGCAACTTAGCATAACAATTGTGCATTTTGTGAGGAAAGCACCAAATTTGGCACACTCATAGCCTAACATATGATGAACAGATTTGGATATTGGGCCATCCCAAATTCATCCGCTGATGGCTGTGGCAGCCATTTTCCACTGCCATCAAAAATTTTGAGATGGCCCAATATCCAAATCTGTTCAAATTATGATTGGCCACTAGTGTGCCAAATTTGGTGCTTTCCTCACAAAATGCACAATTGTTACGCTATATTTAGCTAAGTTGCCCCACTAATTTGTCACATTTCTGGTTTTTCCACCCTGCCCTCTTATTCGGACCTGTACGCTTATTAGACTTTTTTGGGATTTTCCACCCGACACACCAATTCCGCCCTCCATTCTTATTAAAATTTGGAAAATGTTCCACCCTACACGCTTATGCAGACCCCCACGCTTATTCGGGACTTGAGAGTATCGTGGGGGAAGGAGTATCGTGGAGGAGGATAGCGTGAGAGGAGGGAAGGGAAGGCAGCACGAGGGGAAGGGGGAGGAGGAAAAGCAGCGCGAGGAGAGGGGGGAAGAAAGTGCGAGGGGAAGGGGGGGAGGCAGCGCGAGGGGAAGGGGGAGGCAGCGCGAGGGGAAGGGGGAAGGCAGCGCGAGGGGAAGGGGGAAGGCAGCGCGAGGGGAAGGGGGAAGGCAGCGCGAGGGGAAGAGGGGGGAGGCAGCACGCCGGGGGGCGAGGCAGCACGACGGGGGCGAGGCAGAACGACGGGGGCGAGGAAGCACGATGGGGCGGGCGCAGGCAGCATGACGGGGAACTGAGGCAACATGAGGGGGGCAGAGGCAGCACGAAAGGGGGCGTAGGCGGCATGACGGGGGAGGCGGAGGCGGCACGACGGGGGGGCTGAGGCGGCACGACCGGGAGGCGGAGGCGGCACGACGGGGAGGCGGAACGACGGGGAGGCGGAGGCGGCACGACGGGGAGGCGGAGGCGGCACGACGGGGAGGCGGAGGCGGCACGACGGGGAGGGGGAGGCGGCACGACGGGGAGGCGGAGGCGGCACGACGGGGGGTGGAGGTGGCACGACGACGGGGGGGGGGGTGGAGGCAGCACGACGGGGGAGGGGTGGTGGAGGAAACATGACGAAGTGAATTAATGAACCCAAACACCCAATTTTCTCTCATGAACTTCCTCGGAGTTCCTTGGTGTGCATGCAAAGTTTCAGGCTGCGAGGTGTCATGATTTTGGAGTTATGGAGGACACACACACACACACACACACACACACACACACACACACACACACACACACACACACACACACACACACACACACACACACACACACACACACACACAAGGAGTATGGCTGACTAATCGCAGGTTACTAATCTAATCGCAGGTTCACTTCATTCTGATTAACACTTCGTATATGAACTAATCACAGGTTCATTTCATCCTCATTAACACGTCGTATTTTAACGAAAGATTCCCTTCGCGTCCTCAACAACACCTGGTATTTGAACTGAAGGTTTACTTCATCCTAACTAGAGGGGGAGCATGCGGGAGAGTGCAAAACCTCCACCGCCAATACTGCTGGGTCACTCAAGTGAACCTTATATGTTATTCATTAAATATGTCAACAGTGCTGACAGAGTTATAGTTCTTTTCTCCAACATTTTTTTTGGGGGGGGGGGGGGGGTTGGAAATCACTTAAAACATGTAAAAATGCAAAAAAATATATAAAAATATTAAAAAAAATAAAAAATCGAAATTTTATTGAAAAAAAAGTTGCAAAATTTTTTTTTCTCTAGAATTTTTTTTGGGGGGGTTGGAAATCACTCAAAACATGTAGATATGCAAAAAAAAATTCTCTATTTTTTTGGGGGGGGTGTAAATTTTTTTGGGGGGGTTGGAAATCACTTAAAACATGTAGAAATGCAAAAAAAAAATTTTTTTCTCAAACAATTTTTTTTTGGGGGGGGGGGCAAAATGAGTGCCAGCATGCTGGTATCCTGTGTCGGAGTGGCGACCCGTCCAGGATTGTACCCAATAGCCAAGGGGACTGCTTAGGCAGCACCAACGCTCTGCGCAGAGTATGGTCCCAATCTCCTCATCCTCCTTCCCAGTGGAGATGACAACACATTGGTGGAGAATAAGTCCAAAATTTAATGGCATCATCCTTGGACCATACCTAACCCCCTCCCCCCCCACCAAGTTTCGTCGAAATCCGTCGAGGAGTTTTTCTGTAATACTGTTCACAAACAAACAAACAAAGAAACAAACACAAACAGAAAGGGGTGAAAACAGTAACCTCCATCCATCTTCGAAGATGGCGGAGGTTAATTACCACCTCGTATTTGAACCAGAGGTTTACTTCATCCTGATTAACACTTCGTATTTGAACCAATCACAAGTTCACTTCATCCTCATCAACACCTTGTATTTGAACCAAAGGTTCACTTCACGTCCTCATTAACACCTAGTATTTGAAAGTGATGAGATAATGAATCCTTTACCCTCACCATATCCCTCTCCAACACACATTACAGGTACATGGTAAACACGGACACTTACCCTTGTACAAGGCTGTAACTGCAGAACCTGTGATATAGTGAGGATAGTTCACCGTGCAGGTATAATTCCCATAATCATCAAGTTTCACAGATTTGAATGTTAATGAAAATGTTCCATGATGTTCTTCGGACACGGACATGCTCAAACCGTCCATGTAATGTTCTCGTATCTTGGAAAAACGAGCAATTGAGTGTTTGTTGGAGTCGTACCACTCTATAGAAAATAATGGGAAATCGATTGCAATTTGAACTTCATGTGAACCAGGAGAGAAGTCACAGGTGAAGGTAGATTCTTGACCAGGTGAAGCCACAATGAACTCGGGGCAGTGAACAAACAATTTACCTGAAAAACACAAATAGGATTTGATTAAAATTAACTCTCAGGTAAAAGATGTTGCAGGTAATCATGGAATTCCTCCTGATAATATCAATCAAGTAATCCCACTAAAAGGATTAGAAGAAACTTAAATAATTATTCAATTAAAAGAATCACATTCAATTGACGATGACAATGAGCTCATAATGATGTGACATTTTCCTTTCAGTTCAGAAACCATTTTTGTTTTTGTCATTCTGTACACTTACCTGTTTTATTTTATTTCAATATTGACTGCAGAGACACCTGAATGTGCACTCGATCGTTTTTGTAAACCAAGTTTAGATTCACAGAAGAGTGTGGACACAGAACGGATGAGGACGCAACAGGGCAAAAGGAACAGAAAAAAAAGAGGGGGGGGTGGAGGATTGAGAGGGGACACAAACAGCAGGGTTGAAGGACAAAATAAAGATGGACAACAAGGGATGTGGGGAAGAATGAGGGGTTGGAGAGAATGCAGGTGGTTTAATGGGGGTATAAAAGATCATTGTGCCAGATTGGAAACTATCTTAGATGGTTGTGAACAGTTGTCTTGAAGGCCTGGAGGGTAGCATGACATTGAAGAGAAGAAAATGTGGAAGTTCATCCCACAGTTGGGGTTGGGGAGGGGTTAGAGGAACGAATGAGGAGGTGAGCAGTATCCTGAAATGGCCCCCATATCCAGATTCTTTTCAAGAAAGAATGCTCCAGGCAGCGAACCAACACAGAGGTTCAAATCACTTTTCACTTTATTTTAAAACACTCCAAGTGCAACGGTAAAAACCATGCTTTTCCACATAAAACCACACCGTTTCACCAGATAGGGAAGAGCAAAACACCCGCGCCCTTCCCAGCATGCCTGGTGTTGGCTTAATGGTTGGGGTGGTGGGCCCGAGTTGAAATCCCACTCAGCTGTTGAATTAATACCAGGTGGGGTTAACTCGGCAAGTCATCCTTCCGAGGTTGGCAAAATGACTGCCAGCATGGAGGTATCCTGTGTCGGAGTGGCGACCCGTCCAGGATTGTACCCAATAGCCAAGGGGACTGCTTAGGCAGCACCAACGCTCTGCACAGAGTATGATCCCAATCTCCTCCTCCTCCTTCCCAGCCGAGATGACAGCACATTGGTGGAGAATAAATATGCATGAGGCAAGACATGGGTGGAACATAAATATGTATATCGATATATATTACATTCAAACTTGGTTACATCACAAGCATTGATCATGGATTTAAGTAGTTTCACCAGAAGGGGGTTGATGGTTGACCGTGTGCCCTGCAGAAACCGAGAGGGGGAACAAAGCATGAAAAAACAAGATGATGCAAGGCGAGAAAGGAGGTGCTAGAAGACAGAGAGGCAACTGACATGATAGCAAAGCGATATGCCCATAGGCAGCTTCATCGCAGAAGATTCCAATGATCTTGAAGGCCTTGGTTCCACAGCGTCAAGCTGAGCAAGATGTGAGGCAGGGAAGCCAGCCCAGAGGGGAGAGCAGTACTCCATCAAGCTGCGGATGATGGCCTTGAAGGTGGATACGAGTTCAGGTGTGCCAAGGAAGGACTTTGTATGATGGAGGACGCCCAGTCAGCGGCTGGCTTTGGAGGCCAACATTGAGATGTGGTTTGTCCAAGAAAGATCACGGCTGATAGTGAGACCCAGGAGTTTGAATGACCGAACCTCCTCCAGTGGATTGTTGATAAAGTAGATGGGTGGGTTTGCCAAACGGTCCTTTTCGGAGAGAGATAGTGAGATTTGTCAGGATTGAAAGGCATATTTCAAATGTTTGACCAGCTTGTGATTTTTTTTTCCAAGGTCTGAAGAGAGAAGAAACTGCAGCCTGCCTGTCTGAAGGATGATGGATGTCACAGCAGAAGGTGGAGTCATCAGCAAATCAAATAGATAAAAGGGAATTTCCAGTCAGATCGATCATTTATAAAGATTAGAAATAGGAATTGGCCCCGACTGAGATTGGGCCAAAAACAATAAATGGCATGATATTTAAAAAATGTATTGGGCCCGATATGTTCTCGTGGATGAGGAATTGCATGGCGGAGGTAAGCGCTCTACCGAGTGCCCTTCTCATTGAAGTAGAGATGTCACCATCTCATCCATTCATAAAAGGTTAAACCTCGCTAGTGCACCACAGTTGGTTGAACATCTCCCTATAATAAGAGGAAAATATGGATTTCACAACACAAACAGGAGGCTCTGATCTATACATCACGACACTCAATGCGTGAGTTTTTCATAAACTTAAATAATTGGGATCATAATTCCTATAAATTGTACAAAAACTCCACACCAATTAAACATAGGGCTTGGAGGGATAGACATGTAATTGAGGATAACACAGCAATATCATCTTGACACTCAACAATTAAATAACTTTCTTTTTTACCAAATATCCCAAAAATATTACAATAAAATGGGGAACATAAATAAATCAGAGTGAGAAAAGAGGGAATCAAAACTTACAGTACAAATCGATGGTGACCCTTCGAGTTTCTCCACTGTATGTAACAATACATGTTATCATATCCACTTGAGTCACATTGTTTAGATTCAACGTCGCGTCTCCATTTCTCAGATTTTGTTCATTCATCATTACTCGTCCCTTGTACAAAGAACTTGGTTCAATCTTCCTATTTTTATAAGTGAGGATTGTGCGACCATTGATCCATTCTAACTCCAACTTGCTCAGATTAATTGGTCCAGAATCCTCATTCATGGTGAAGGTGCAGGGAAGAGATACATTTTCACCATACACAAATCCCACTTCAGATGGAGCCACAACCTTCAATCCACCTGAAACAAGGATTGGGGGGGGGAGGAGGAGGAGAGAGAGACAGAGAGAGGGACAGAGAGAGGGACAGAGAGAGGGACAGAGAGAGGGACAGAGAGAGGGACAGAGAGAGGGACAGAAAGAGGGACAGAAAGAGGGACAGAAAGAGGGACAGAAAGAGGGACAGAAAGAGGGACAGAAAGAGGGACAGAGACAGTGAAACAGAGAGACAGAGACACAGAGAGACAGAGAGTTGATTAACCAACAAGATCAGCTGATATGTAACATTTACAACAAAAAAGAACTTCCTTTACAAACAAAACAAGAGAAAGAGCAATCAGAGATGGCGTTCCCTCACCAGGACTTGTTTTGTGTGGTGTATTTTGTGTGGGCTTTGTGTACTGGTGTGTTACATAATTAATAAGAGACAATTAGAAATGCCACTTTTTCACTGCTCGCAGAGGTAACCGTGTACCAAGACGTCCCGCTTTGATGGGACACCTGACCCTGACCCACGACATTTATTATATATTATCCAATTGAATTTAGAATGGGATTAAAATTAATTCAATGTATATCAAATGGAAGACCAAATAGGTACAGTCTGACATTGACTCAGTTTGATCAATGTATTAGTGAGTTGAGCTAAGAGGAGATGTTCCAACTCCAAGCTTCGGACAGAGATGGACAAGATTGCCGGCATCCTCAGTGAGAATGGATATCCTGAGTCTATCATAAGGAGGTTTATGCACAAATTCCTCACTGCGACAGATGAACGGAAGATGGGTCCTGAAAAGTGCCCGATCTACATCAAAATTCCTTGGAAAGGGAAAATGTCGCAAAGATATGAGGAACAAATCAAAAGATGTGTCTCAAGCACGTATCCGGCCATTCGTCCAAGAGTGATTTTCATCTCTCGACGTCTGATTCCTGCAGCTAAGAAGGATGTTCTGCCTGCCTCAAAACTTAGCAATATTATTTATGAGTTCAAGAGTCGATGTGATGCTCGGTGTGTCGGCAGAACTACTCAGACTCTGACTGACAGAATCAAACAGCACGTCCCTTTGTCCATCAGGAAAAACACAATTGGTACACGAATACAGCCGGTACGTGCTTGTGCGAAGGTCCCAGCATCAATCCCAACATCGTGTGCATCTGCTATTGGACAGCATTTGATTGAGAATGCAAACTGTGCTGAAAATTATAATGTGGATGCATTCAAGATATTGAGTAGAGGATGAAGTTTCATGCATCTCCGAATACAAGAAGTGATATTGTATGTATTCCATGGACCCCATGTTATGTCGGCAAAAAGAGTTTGTCCACTCGCTTTGCTTATTTGTGCAAAGAAGAAGAAGAACACCAACTCGTCTCATGATCACAGATTGTGATGAAGAAGATTCTACAACAGCCTTAGCGGCTCCGCCTCAGACTCTGCAACCTCCAATTGGAGAGCTGAACACTGAACAGGCTCCTCCCACCTCGACATTGGGAGGTGATGATGATGATGAGTGGAGAACGTCCAATCAGAATTGACTTTGTTGATCGGTGTCGATTGGACTGTTCTTCTTCATTACTCACTCACTTTGTGCGAATTTCACCTGAAGAGAGCACAACGAAAAGCTTTGTGGTTTTCTTTTTATGAAATATATATTCTCTTCAAATTTCAAGTCAATCGGATGAAAATTGAGGATTTTAGAAATACCACCCTAGTTGTTGACCTTTGGTCCATGTTGACCTCAAAAATAATTGGCTGCTTGAATTCAGTGACGTGAAATATAAATCCTCTTCAAATCCAAGTGAATCGGAGGAAATTTAAAGATTTTAGAAATCACACCGAAGTTGACCTTTTGACCTCAAAAGCAACAGGATTCTTCCTTATGACAAACTCTACCATGTGGTGACGTTTCGGCAAGATCGGTTTAAAATTGTGACCTGCAGGCGACAAACAGACAGAAAGAGAAACAGACAAACAGACAGACAGAATTACAAAATCGACTAACAAACAAACTAACAAATCGAAGATTGCAAATCTTCGATTTTGCAAGTAACAAACAAACAGACAGAAAGGGGGTGAAAACATCATCTCCTTCACCTTCGGTGGTGGAGGTAGTCAAGACGACATTTTGTTTTGGAAAGGAAAATAATTATTAGGATCAAATCAAACATTTCACCGTCACAGATGAGGATAATAATAATTGCATTGACATTGATGACGATTCAGAACTTCAGGACTCACCAGCATCGATTAAAAACAAACCAAACAAGTGCATCACGAGAACATCTCGAACAAACAATCTCTTCATCAGCTTGGACATCTTCATTGTCTTCAGTTTATGGTTTCTCAATCTCTCACAAAGACCTCATATGAGATCTGGAAATGTTCTCAATAAGAAGAGATCTGGAAAATATTAAACATCACGAGTTAGTTAATCACAAGTCGACAAAACAACACAAGGTGGGAGATCAGAAACACAAATGAGTGGCGGTACTTGTTGATTGTAGGTTTAACTAGTTATCCTCCATTGGAATGGATCATCTCAGAATTGAACGTTACACATTTAAAGTGGATGGAAAACCAAGTTGAGAAATGTTGACAATTAGAAATCAGTTTAATATCGCAGGATTCAATTTGCAAGCGAGTGAGGGAATTTAAACAATTAGTTTATATACTCGGATGGGATGGCATTGAGAGGATGGGAGGACAAAAACAAACAAAAAAAACCCAACAATCTTGTGATGAACAAGATAATTGGAGAGAACAACCACAACAACCCCATAACAGTATGGCTTGATATGTTGCCCAACAGAATTATGTCATGTCATGGCATCCAGCATGGAGAACGCTTTGACAACATTTACCTGCGACTCGGCTGAACCGAATAAACGGAGTTGTGGGTAAATGTAGATGATGTGAAGGGGATTGTAAGAGCTTGGTAATGATTCATATGTATAGAGTTTGATGATGGTGATGCACAAAGTGCTGAGACCAAGATAGGAAATAGGACAAAAGGATAGACATTATGTTTTTATTGTTGTGGGCTGGGGGTCGGTGGCGAGGAGCGACCGCGAGACGGAGCAGAAAGGCCGTCTCCCAAGAAACACCCGGAATAGAAGGTCGTCACCCCGGAGAACTCCGAAGTCAACGGGTTCCTTAGCGGACCGTGGACGCCAATATTTTGATGGCGTGGGGTAGGGTTAATTGCCCAATTTCAATAAAACTAAGTACCCACGTCATCTAACTTCCGTGGAAAACCACACCCTCGACGGACCTCGGGTGGAACGGGCCGTTTACCGAGCCCGATTCAGGTGTAAACCGAGCGGGGATTACTAAGATCCGTCGGTCCAAATGAACAATTTAGTTAGCTCTCATACAAGCCTCGACAAGGTATACAAAAAAAAAATTACAGCAACAAGGCCTTCCTAATTCCCAATATGCACAGTGCTAAAAACCAATGAAAGAAATGACAGCAACGAGCAGGTACATTTAACAAGAGGATTTATTTATGAACAATAATCGGGGAAGGGAGCACACAAAGAGCAGAGTTAAAACCGAATATGCAGTCAATGTACAAGGGTGACATACTTAAGCAATGTCTACTTATCGGACTGCCGCCACACACACACACACACACACACACACACACACACACACACACACACACACACACACACACACACACACACACACACACACACACACACACACACACACACACACACACACACACACACACACACACACACACACACACACACACACTGGGGCCGGTTGCCCTTTATTGTGCCCTACATCTTGGGAGGGAGGACGAGCTGAGGGAAGAGCCTGGTCTTGCACCTGCCCGCCTCGTGCGGTAACGTCGATCTTGTTTGGTGGCGGAACTCGAACACGCGCCGATATAACAGGGACCAAGGATTCAGCCACGGACGCCAGCCAGCTCGAATAATGACGAGGCGAGGATTCACTGTGACGAGACCAGAGCCAGCGACAAGATGAGACAAGCCACGAGCCGACCGCGCCGTCCCATGTCTCTCTTCCCCAACCGGGGTCGGGGGGGGAGGGGGAACGTGTCGACGTCACCACACCCCTCATTCGCTGGGGAAAATCGGCCGTCTCTCCGTGATTGCTCAGGGGGCGTGTCGGGGTGTCTCGATCCCCCGCCCCCCGAAGAGACTCTGCTTCTCTTGGAGCTCGCTCTGCGCCCATTGGCTGAAAGGCGGCAAACGCGTTCGCACCCTTCTGATTGGCCTAAGCGTGGAGTCAGAACTTCGGTGACCAAGGGAACTCCGCCCTCATGCGTGTTCAGCACGCCATCGTGTGAGGAATGGTCCATAGTGTTGTTGTTATTTTTGTGGATATAAATTCTTGAGCGAAGAAAATAACTCGCAGCGCACACACACTTAATCACCCATGAAACATTGGGACGGGATCTAACTATACACCTATACTTATCGAGATAACTGAACGACGGGGACTCTGTCTGTGTGCAGTGCGCTTCCAAATCCGTAACATTATTTCTTCAAATAAATATATACAAATTGGGGTGGTTAGGATTACGCATTTGTAAAGAAGGTGGTGCTTCCAACGAAAAGTAAAAAACTAGATCGACTCTGCTAATTTGAGCAAAAAAAGCGATTGCGCCTGAAGGAAGCCGACTGCAAAGGCGGCGAAGAGTTGCCCGAGACCGGGTGTGCTCTCACTTTTTTACTTTACATTGGAAGCATCTTCTTCTTCTTCTTTAAAAAACATTATATATATATATATATATATATATATATATATACCTGTAAAATGGAGCAAAAGTATGTTTTTTTTTTTTTTTTTTTTTTTTATACCTTGGTCGAGGCTCGTATGAGAGCTAACACACAACTCACAGCAAGGAGGCATGAGACAAGAGGGGCGGGAGTGGAAGGGACAAAACATTGGGGAACAGACACAGGTGAACTGTGGAAGGGAGAGGGATGGGGATGGGACGGGGAACATGGCGAGGGGAAGATGGACATTAAAGGGACTTTCAGGAAGGAAAGCAGGAGAATTGAAGGAAGTGGGCTTGGGTGGATTATCGGGGTAGAAAAGATCGAGGATTTGGATGGGGGAAGATAAGAGGTGGTGGTGAACAGCTGTTTTGAAAGCCTGAAGGGAAGAATGGGAAAGAATAGAGTGAGGAAGTTTATTCCAAAGGCGGGAAAAAAGAGGCATGAAAGAGTGAAGATGAGCAGTGATTCGTGATTTTGGTAGTTTTACCAGAAGGGGGTTGTTGGCGGACCTTGAGCGCCCTGTGGAAATGTGGTTGGGACAAATCGCAGAGAGAGCAGGGGGGGCAAGGCTGGAGAGGAGTCGGTAGAAGACAGAAAGACCACCGACCAACCTGCGGTGATTGAGTGAGAGGCCCAAAGACTCAGCTTCATTGCGGGAGATGCCAATGATCTTAAAAGCCCTGGTTTCGACAGCGTGAAGTCGAGAAAGGTGGGAGGCAGGAGCACCAGCCCAGAGGGGAGAGCAGTACTCCATCAGGCTACGGACAAAAGCTTTGTAAGTGGTCAGGAGCTCAAGAGGGCCGAGGAAGGACTTTGCACGACGGAGGATTCCCAGTCGGCGACTGGCTTTTGAGGCAAGGTTGGAAATGTGACTTTCCCAGGAAAGGTCATGGCAGATAGTGAGACCCAGAAGCTTGAAAGAAAAGACTTCTTCCAGAGGATTGTTGAGAAAGTGGATGGGGGGTTTTGTAAACGGTCCTTTCGAAGAGACATAGTGAGAGTGTGAGATTTGTCTGGATTGAAAGACATGTTCCACGTGTTGGACCAGTTTGTGATTTTATCCAGATCTGCAGTGAGCGAAGAAGCTGCTGCTTGCCGGTCTGAGGGATGACAGATGGTACGGCAGAGGGTTGAGTCATCGGCAAAGAGAAATAGAGGATTTTCCAGAGAGTCCGAGAGATCATTGATGAAAACCAGAAAAAGAACAGGGCCCAGAACGCTACCTTGAGGAACTCCAGCCTGCACAGGAAGAGGGGATGAAAGAACTCCATTTAGGGCCACACGTTGACTGCGACAGGAGAGGAAGTCTGCGAGCCATGAGTGGAGATGGCCTTGAATACCATGGGAAGAGAGTTTGGTGAGTAGGGCAGGGTGCCAGACTGTGTCAAAAGCACGTGATATGTCCAGGGATACGGCTCGGATTTCCTGTCTGGCATTGAGGACCTCCATCCATTGATGGGAGAGCAGTAGCAGCATATCTAGGGTAGAGTGACCTGGTCTGAAACCAAATTGATGATTGGAAATCAAGCCATTGGAGAAGAGGAAGGATTTCATGTCTGAAGCGATGATGGATTCCATAACCTTGCTGATGATTGGGAGAAGGCTGATTGGTCTATAGTTACAGGGATCTGTTTTTGCACCTTTTTATGCAGGGCAGTGATGTTAGCAGATTTCCAAGCAGATGGCAGATGACCTTGGGAAAATGAGAGGGTGAATAGAACAGAGAGAGGGTGAGCAAGAGCAGAAGAGCAGGCTTTGAGGACACGTGGGCTGATGCCGTCTGGACCGGTTGCAGAATCTGACTCGAGGTTTGAAAGCAAGCTCTCCACCTTGTCAGGAGAAAAGGATACAGAGTCCAGGGACAGTTGGGTGCGACTGGGTAAAGTGGGTAGAGATAGTGATGGGTTTGGGACACAAGATTTAGCTGCAAACACCGAGTTTAGACATTCAGCTTTATCACGTGTGGAATCAGCAGTGCGGCCATTTGAGGTAAGGGAGGGGATGGAGGGGGAACATACACCAGAAACAGATTTGATTAAACGCCACCAGGATTTTGAGGAGGGAGAGAGGTTTGAGAGTTCAGACTTGAGATGAGAAAGATGTTGTTTTCTGGCTCTCCTGAGGGTAGCTACACACTTGTTCCGAGCTTTGTGGAAAGAACTGAGATTGCCCTCAGTTGGGTTTGCTTTCCATGAGGCAAAGGCAAGTTGTTTCAGGACAACTGCCTCGCCACAAGCTTCAGTAAACCAAGGGCGGGAGGAAGGGTAAGACAACTGAACACGAGAGGGGATAAATCTGTGCATGAGGGAGAGCAAGTTTCTTTGAAAGAATTCCCAGGATGAGTTGATGTTTGAGAAAGTAGTGATAGGAGACCAGTCTGTAAGTTTGATGGCTGCTCGGAGACCCTGCCAGTCGGCTTGAGTGAAATGCCAGACTCGACGGCGGTGAGGTGGTTCTCTGATAACAGCCAGAGAGATGTCCACTTTAATAAGGACGTGGTCAGAAGAACCAATTGGAGCGAAGGAAGAGCAGCAGATATTGTCAGGGAAATTTGTCAAAATCAAAATCAAAAAAAAATGTTTGTATGCATGTATGTATGTATGCATGCATGTGTATATGACAAGACAGACAGTATTCGGGGCCCTCGGGCAAAAGGGGTCTCTGGGCCCCCGAGATAAAATTTTGAATGACAGTGCGAGATAAAGTTTTAAAAAACAAACATTTGTGCACAAATATGCAGAATAATCATGAGCCCGTGAATTTAACGCTGCTCCCCCGACAGTTCTGAGCTGATTACATCCAGACTTGCATCCAGATTACATCCAGATTTCCAACCCCCCCCCCCAAAAAAAATTGTCATGCCCCCCCCAATTTTTTTTTTTTGCATTTCTACATGATTTAAGTGATTTCCAACCCCCCCAAAAATAATTGTTTGAGACAAAAAATATTTTTGCAACTTTTTTTTCAACAAAATTTCGAATTTTTTTTTGCATTTCTACATGTTATAAGTGATTTCCAACAAAAAAACATGCCAAAATTATAATTGCGGCTGATTTTGGAACTTCAGGTGGATATGCCCACGTAAAATCAATTTCTGTCTCAAGGAATCGAGTTATGACGAATGAATTGAGTATGTAAAAGTTAAAAGTAAAAGGGAAAGTTGCAAACTATAACTCTGTGAGCATTGTTGACGTCAAATTGAATGAATAGGATATCAGGTTCACTTGAGTGACCGAGCAGAATTGGCGGCTGAGGTTTTGCACTCTACCGAGTGCTCCCCCTCAAGTTAACCTCTGCCATTGAAGATCGAAGGTTACTGTTTTCACCCCTTTCTGTTTGTTTGTTTGTGAACAGTATTACGGAAAAAAACTCGACGGATTTCGACCAAACTTGGTGGGGGGATTAGGTATGGTCCATGAATCATGCCATTTGATTTTGGACTTGGTCCAAAATCCAATATGGCCGCTATGGCGGCAATTTTGAAAAAAATATTTTAATTTTTTTTTTGCATTTCTACACGTTTTAAGTGATTTCCAACCACCCCCCCCCCCAAAAAAAAATTGTTAGAGAAAAAAACAAATAAATTTTTCACCTTTTTTTCAAAAAAATTGATTTTTTTTTTGCCATTTCTACATGCGCGTCGACCTAGTTTAGTTTATTCAATCGTGGTTCAGTAGAGTCTGATCCGTTTTGACCTACAATGAATAAGATATCAGGTTCACTTAAGTGATCCAGCAGTATTGGCGGCGGAGGTTTTGCACTCTACCGAGTGCTCCCCCTCTAGTTTCTTCATGTCATTTACCTGAAGCTTTTGCCGAGAAAAACAAATGGTCATTTCAGCCTTATCTACTATAAATGAGGTGTGTGTGTATGTGTGTATGTGTGTATGTGTGTATGTGTGTATGTGTGTATGTGTGTATGTGTGTATGTGTGTATGTGTGTATGTGTGTATGTGTGTATGTGTGTATGTGTGTATGTGTGTATGTGTGTATGTGTGTATGTGTGTATGTGTGTATGTGTGTATGTGTGAATGTGTGAATGTGTGTGTGTGTGTGTGTGTGTGTGTGTGTGTGTGTGTGTGTGTGTGTGTGTGTGTGTGTGTGTGTGTGTGTGTGTGTGTGTGTGTGTGTGTGTGTGTGTGTGTGTGTGTGTGTGTGTGTGTGTGTGTGTGTGTGTGTTGAGTTCTACTGGAGCGTTCTGATGTGGTTTGTGATTCACCAAGATGATCGTCATGATCTCCCGAGTTGATTAGGCTAATTAACTACAAAGAACCGGAATAATTCCCACCTTTTAACCCCACACCAAGTTGAGGTATATAGACCAGCTTAACAGGTCCTTCCATGGCATGACATTCTAATTATAAATAAAAACAAAAACAAGGATAACATTGGAACAAAGCACATCATTTTAAAGCCTTTTTTTCCCTGAGCAGGGGTCAGCTTTTTGCGGGCTCCAATCATGGTACCTTTTTTGTGCCAATGTTTTTTATGGCCGGATACCCTTCCTGACACCAACCCTTTAGTCACCTTTGTCATGCAGGGATAATTACCAGTATACCGGTGCTCATTTCGCTGACCTCGGAAGGATGACAGGCTGAGTTATGACAGGCTGAGTCAACACCCCTGATGTAAAATCAGCGGCCAGTGGGGCTCGAACTCAGGACCCCGAGGATCCCAAGCCACCACTTTAACCACAAAGCCAACACCAGGCTGTGTGAAACAAAGCATATATTCATTAATAATAAAAAATATTTACAACCATAATAATACTCGTGTAATTTGGCAATAATAACGAACATATAAATCAAACCTACCCCACCCCACCCTGGCTCAAGCACATATGGGTTTGGTGAAAGGGAAGTTAACTCATGCTCAAGCAGTACAACAGGCAGGGATGCTACAAGGTCACAAAAAACAATGAAAATTTGGTCCAATTGATCAATGGGCCCACAGGTGATTTTTATTTCTTTATATACTATGTTGAGGCTCGTGTGAGAGTGAACACACAGAACATATAACAAGGCAGGAGACAAGATGGGTGGGAGAGGGAAGCACAAAATAGTCGGGAACAGAGACATTGGGGGATCTGTGGAAGGGGGAGGGATGGGGTGGGGGACACGGGGTAATCAAGATGGTACAACAAGGACTTTCAGGAAGGAAAACGGAATTTGAAGGAGGTGGGTTTGGGGTGGATTAACAGGGGTAGAAAAGATAAAGATTTTGGATGGGGGAAGACATGAGATGGTGGTGAGAAGCTAGTTTGAAGACCTGGTGGGAGGAGTGGGATTGAAGTGAGTGTGTGAGCATGTTCCAGAGGTGGGGGAGAAAAAAAGAGGAATGAAAGAGTGAAGGTGAGCAGTGATTCTTGATTGTGGCAGTTCCACCAGAAGGGGTTTTTGGTGGACCTTGAATGCCCTGTGTAATTATAAGGGAGACAGAGCATAGAAAGAGCGGGGGGATTGGGAGGGGGTGGAGCAAGGCCGGAGAGGAGACGGCAGAAGATAGAAAGAACACCGACCCGTCTGCGGTGAGAGTGAGATATCAAAAGACTCGGCTTCATCGTGGGAGATGTCAATGATACGAAAAGCCTTGGTTTCCACAGCGTGAAGTCAAGCTATGTGTGAGGCTGGAGCACCACCCCAAAAGGGAGAGCAGTATTCCATCAGGCTGTGGATGAAAGCTTTGGAAGTGGTCAGAAGCTCAGATGTGCCAAGGAAGGACTTAGTACGACGTAGGATGTCCAGTCGGTGACTGGCTTTGGAGGCCAGTTTGGAGATATGCTTTCCCAGGAAAGATCATGGCAGACCGTGAGACCGAAAAGATTTAATGAAAGGACTTCTTCGAGGGGATTGTTGAGAAAGTGGATTGGGGGTGCGAGGAGAGGGGGGGGGTCCAGATGGTCCGTTCAGAGAGACGTGGTGAGAGTGTGAGATTTATCAGGATGGAAAGACAGATTCCAAAAGTTTGACCAACTCGTGATTTTAATAATATAATTAGTCTCACAATTCACGACCCTTTTTCTCTTTCAACAGACTGCTCTCATTTCGACCTTTCTTTCATTCCTTCTCTGAAAAGTACAACTGTTAATGTTATGACGTTTCTTCTCCTCATTCTCTTGTCTGCGATTTGTCCCCACCATATTTCCATAGGGTGCTCAAGGTTCGCCAACAAACCCCCTTCTTGTTTAATTAGTAATAGGTGTGTGGACCATAAATAGTACAGTGTAATCGGTGTGTGGACCATAAATAGTACAGTGTAATAGGTGTGTGGACCATAAATAGTACAGTAAAATAGGTGTGTGGACCATAAATAGTACAGTATAATAGGTGTGTGGACCATAAATAGTACAGTGTAATAGGTGTGTGGACCATAAATAGTACAGTATAATAGGTGTGTGGACCATAAATAGTACAGTAAAATAGGTGTGTGGACCATAAATAGTACAGTATAATAGGTGTGTGGACCATAAATAGTACAGTATAATAGGTGTGTGGACCATAAATAGTACAGTATAATAGGTGTGTGGACCATAAATAGTACAGTATAATAGGTGTGTGGACCATAAATAGTACAGTATAATAGGTGTGTGGACCATAAATAGTACAGTATAATAGGTGTGTGGACCATAAATAGTACAGTATAATAGGTGTGTGGACCATAAATAGTACAGTATAATAGGTGTGTGGACCATAAATAGTACAGTATAATAGGTGTGTGGATTGAAAAGGTGAATCTTTGTCGGATTGCTTTGTGCGATGTGAATAAACATCTTTGTTAAATGTGAAAGTATCGAATAAGAGGAGGGAAGTCGATTCGTGTCCAATGGGATCATGAAAAGGACATTTTGTATGAAACAGACATCGTTTGTGAGTCCACATGGTCCGAGTGGATTTACTCAAAATGTCGCCCGACGAGCGGTTTTCCAGTCCAAAGGGCGCGGCTCCTTCACACGACATTGTGAGTCAAAGTGTGTTTACAGATTTCGATTTGTTTTCTCCGTTCAGTTAAAAATTGAATCTTCATCATAAACGAACGAGGGAGAAGGAAAAGGAGAGACGTGGAGAGTTTTTAACTTCCTGACTGTTTATGGCCGTTTCTCTCGAATATCTGAACATCCCTTCTCGGGCCTTATTATCAAACTTCACCAATAAAACACGTACCGTGCGGGTCCTGATGCTCTCACACCGACGATCTCCAACGAGTAATGAATTAAAATATTCATCTCGGTGAAGGAATGAGGATACACCTGTGGTGTAGCGGGCCTGCGGGGCAGGACATGACGTGGGGGGGGGAGCGTGGTGGAGGATTGGTTTAGAGTGGTCACGTGCTTGCACGGCCAATAGGAGTGCGCGCCGCCTGAAGCGTAATCGGAGTTCCTGTACCGACCGTTGTGACCTGGGAGCCTGTACGTCGTGTGGCTTGGAGCGAATCGAGTAAGTAATAAAGGGAGGAGTTACGGACAACGTACGCTCACGCTCTCGCAATAAAGCAGGGTTGAACTGTTCCCCCGCTCGTGTCTGCCTTGGAGCACCTCGACCACGACACCGCAACACCCTGGAATAATATCGACCCCCGGACCTTGCACCCGGATGTATATTTACCCTCGACGTTAATCTCTCCCTTGATACCGAACAAATCACGGAGTAGATATGTCGTCTTTTTCCGATCGATAAAGTGGGTTATTTCAGCGATTTTAAAATTAATCTTTATTATTTACCGAGACATCGACCCTGAAGTGGATCACACATTTTACCTCACGGAACGATTCCAATCAAACGGACAAAACGTTCCGATTTACTCGAGTCCGCCGAGTCGACGCGTCCCCGGTGCTCAGTACTGACAGAAACCGATCTACAAACCGATCCGGGTTCACGTTACACCAACGGTCCAAACACCCGAAGTTCACCAGAAATTGGACGATGTTTGTGTGAAATACCCGAGTGTGTATCGGGCCGAGAAAATGTTCCATTTTGATGATGGGTTTTGATGACATCCAATGATGGGTCATTGTGGACGAGTGTACGGAGTGCTGTTGGTGGGGGATCTCATCGAGGGGGGTTGTGTGGTTGATGATGTGTGTTTTTAACCCAACCACGTGCCCCCCTACCCTGAGGGGAAAAATACAAACCACATTTTACATTTTCGTATTTTGATAAATTATTGTGGTGTTGGTATGGCACAGGCATGATGGGCCGAATGGCCTTCACCTGTAACGTGATTCCCATTTTCCTCCGATCGACTCAGTTTGAAGAGGAATATCAATTCCTACTTCCCAGGAATTTGAGGTTTCTCCATAATTCACATGACGATCATAATTGAGGAATCCTTCGGATTTCGGCAATTAAGTTGGTCGGTTGTGTGTGTCATTCTGTGTGTCTGTCTGTTTACCCTGTAGCAGCCACACCGTTTCAGCGATCATGACCAAAGTTTCAGTGACCATCATGACCAAAGTGGGTACAGACGTCGGCCATGGTCCAACTTAGACACTTGTCGTTTTTGGTGAATCTAGGTCAAAGGTCAAGGTCAAGGTCACCGAAATTCTTATTTTCGCAATAACGTCCGCTAAAATGATCGTATCGACTTCAAACCAAATCCAAAATGTGCATCTTCCAATTCTGCATCCAACCATATGTCTCATTGGGGTGTCACACCAACACCCTTCTTCGCGGTGGGGGGGGGGGGTCGAATGTCAGGAGGGTCGGGTGAAAAATTTCAAATTGCGATAAAAACGCCATTTCGATCCCGATTGACTTACAATTTGGCAGATGGTATCTTGGTATGAGTGTCCTATTATATGCCAAAAATGATGAAATTTAGTTCAGCCACTTCCGGTTACCATGGCAACAAAGTTCCCTAATGATAAACAAATGCAAATTTTCAGATTTTAAAAAAAGTTTGACAGTGTCCACAATTGTGCAGATTTGTTCACCAATATTTGCACCCATGTAGGCAATGGCACTGGCTACTAATGTGTTAAGTTTGGTTGACCTTCAATCAAGGTCTAGGTCAAGGTCGACTACAAACAATGAATCGTTTTTTTTTGTCATAACGTTCTCAAAAATGGTCGTATTGACTTCAAACTGCTTAAAATATTCACAATTCATATCTCTAATTATAATTTTACAAATGTGCATGCTAAAAAATGCAATTTTTTTATGTATGCAAAAATAAATGCAAAAAAATGCAAAATAAAAAAACACCAGTCATTGTGAATATAGTCATGGGGCAACTTAGCATTACAATTGTGCATTTTGTGAGGAAATAAAAAATGCAAAAAAAATGCAAAATTTGCAAATTTGCATGCCATAGTTTGGAAGTTCACCCCAAGTCGAAGTTGAGGGGGGTCACGTAAAAGTTGTTCACTTTAAAACGGCCTTAACTAAAAAAAGTGACAGATAGTGACTACATTATCATTATCAACATATAGGAACTTGCATATGACCTTTTATTTGACACCAAATTTGTTGACTTTGCGTGACCTTGTAAGGTCAACCCCGAGGTCGCCGGTTTTTACAATGATGAGAAAGTGGCCATAACTTCTATTTGAAGTCACAAGGTCAAGGCAAATCTGGTGACCTTGAAAGATCAAACTCCAGGTTTTTGTTTTTTTAGAGATCATGGAGATATGACAAAGTTATTCCGGCAATTGCTTGCTCAACGAGCAATTTCATTTGTTTGTTTGTCTGGGCGATATCTCAGCCATAATTTGAGCTCGGAAGCTGATATTTGGGGAGAAAAAGTGAAGACGTGCTTTCTGGCAAAAACGGCATTTTTTATTCGTCAATTAATATCCACTTATTCTTTATTTATTTTCCCTCATCTGAGCAATAACTCAGTGTTGTGTAGAAGCAAAGACAGCCCACACAATAGTCCGGATGTCAAACACCATTTTTCAAGATGACCTTGCATTGGGGTCCGCACAAAGTTTTTCTGCATTTTTGTGATCACCAGACCATCTGAATGAATATTCCCATTGATGCCACTCTGGCACACTTGAGCATTTTTGTAGAAATCCATTTATACGCAAATTAGCGGTGGCCATTGTCAAAATTACTATTTTTCTTAATAGTTCCAGAAGTAAGCAACCAAATAGCCTGGTTGAGGTGTTTACACCCATATTTTTAGGGTCACTGGTCATGATAAACCCACTTAAAATTTGATAACATTTAAATTTAGCTCATTAATATGCAAATTAGCAGTTGCCATTATTGAAATGTAGATAAATAGATATATAGATAGAAAAAAACACTTCAGTCTTTGTGAATATAGTAGTGGGGCAACTTAGCATAACAATTGTGCATTTTGTGAGGAAAGCACCAAATTTGGCACACTAGTAGCCTATCATATTATGAACAGATTTGGATATTGGCCATCTCAATATTTTGATGGCAGTGGAAAATGGCTGCCACAGCCATCAGCGGCTGAATTTGAGATGGCCCCATATCCAAATCTGTTCATACTATGTTAGGCTACGAGTGTGCCAAATTTGGTGCTTTCCTCACAAAATGCACAATTGTTATGCTATATTTTGCTAAGTTGCCCCACTATAGATCACTTTATTATTCATAGAGATTCAACAATGACAGTATGCAATGAAAGCCGCTAACAACATGAACATAAGAAGACATTCCTGTGTAAATCAAATGTTCATATATATACATATATATATATATATATATATATATATATATATACATATATATACATATATATATACATATACATATATATATATACATATATATATATACATATACATACATATATATACATATACATATACATACATATATATATATATACATATACATACATATATATACATATACATACATATATATATATATATACATATACATACATATATACATACATATATAACAGGTTTGTAAACCTTATGAAGGCTACTTCAGTGCTTGGTGTCTCATTCAGTGTCAGAGTCATCATCAACGGCAAATGCAGCAGCTAACTTGGCTGCTGTGCAGCGGCATTGAGCTGTGAAGCATTGCTTGTCAGAGAAACATCCACATCGTATTAGCTCCAAGATCTCTGGTGGTGCAAGAGCGACGTTGGGCGGCAGCATAATTGGAAGTAATGATCTTGATGCCTCATCACGTTTCCATCCATACCGAGTGGGATCCAGAGGTGGTGGCTGCAGCTCAGCAGCTGACTTCCATATTGCTGTCTGGATATGAGCGTGTCACACGTTTTGTTCAAAGGACTCTGTAGTTGGTGGCAGAGCATTTAAATCTGGTGCTTTGATGGCATTTGGTTTCACCATCTTCATAGACCATACCTCTTTGTGAACATCAGACATGTTGCTTCTCTCCTTGCTCCCACAGCAAACAGCCATGAACACAGTGGCTTCGGCGATGACCGTCAATCGATGCATCCACATTCCCAAGTTTTTGAAGTGAATGGCCTGCTGTGAATGTCTTCTTGCCAGTCAGTTTACCTCCACCATACATCTGGGCAACGGTGTCGCAACCTGTCAGTGCGTGTGAAGGTCGTAGGTCTTGCACCATCCCAGCATGCTTTCTGGCAGTGGCCCCAATGTCGATCAACGATCGGCCAGGACATGTTGCTTCCATTGTTACGCAGCATTGCAGATTAAGTTCTGTGAAGTGATACACTTGAGCAAGATGAACACATCAGTATCATCACAGATGACTGTGATGCATTTTGCACCATCTTCGGCAACTTTAGCGACTTGCTGAATCATGATGACATCTGCCTCCTCATGAGTCATCTTCAAATCAGTGTGACACCTTTGGGCTCTGTGGTATATTTCCACTGGGGTAGACTCCTGTCCCATAATGATGAGCCTGTGTTGGCTCTGCTTTCTCTGTTGACCAACGTCAATCAAATTCTGGCAAATCAGTTCTATCAGCTGAACTTTGTTCTCAGTTACTGACAGAACCACCAGCTGTGGAGGCAGTGGAGTCTGGCAGTTTAACCTGTGGTGCCTGCTCGCTTGCTGCCCAGCTCTTGCTAATCTTGTTCCACTCTTGATGCTGAAATCATGATATCTGTCAAATACCAGATATACATCTGATTTGTCCACCATTGCCATGATGCAGCTCGTGAAGTTGTCAACAAAATCTTGCACAATTCCCCTGTTAGGCCAATGAATAACCCAGAGGATTGCACAACCATCGAAGATGGTGACTTCAGGTTGTGGACCCAGTCTTGTTGAGATTTCCACTTGGGGATTCTTCTTCAATGTCGACTTGGTCTTTGCTATTCTCATCTCCCCCTTTTCATCGAACATTGATGTTGGCACAGGTGCAAGCTCGTACTCGAAGATGTCACATAGTTTGATGTTTCGACTTTGTTGGAGTTCCATGACCCTGGAGTAGATGAGATTTAGATCACAAACCTCAGTAGATCCCACACGCATTACTTTCCGTGTCACTGCCATAGTTATGAGTTGTTTAGATAAGGGAGCGTTGAATCCTGTTGGCCAGCTTTCTTCATACAAATGCATCTGTGCTCGGCCAATGTCAACTGCCCTTGGCGCGTTCACCTTCTCCGGTCCAATTCTGCCAGTTACAATGTTGACAACTCTGTCTGCATGTTCGTTTGGGTCAAGTGGGTCGATACAGAACTGGAGTTTTCTCCTTATCTTATCTCGGTCCTCTGCTTCAGATTGTATGCGTGATGGCTTCTCTTCCTTGTGAATGGTCACCTCTGTGACAATGTGCCCCTTAGACATATCTGTGAGATTGTGGACTATCTGACTAAACGTGTGCATACTTTAGGCCCACTTCTTCAGTGTCGAAGGCTTCAGTGTAATGCCAATGATTCCATGTATGCCATGACCGCAGTGCATGAACGTGGACTCGATGTACATATCCGACCATATGCCATTCCATAGGCCATTCTTGTGCCGCATCACGTGATCTCCTTTTAAGAACATTTCCAGAATGTCTCCATGAAGCCTTTCCATCGATCAAAGGTACTAGAGCCCTTATCGAGCATAGTTGTGATGTCCAGCCACGAAGAAGTAGGGGAGCATCTCCTTCATAGCCAAAGATGCAATGACCAGTCTCCTTCACGCTCAGCATGAACAAACGCCATCATGATGAATACATGTTTCACAAGGTTGTCCATTTAGTCTTCATGACTTTCTGCCTGAGCCGCGCTGGAATGAAGGACCTCCTCAGTCACCAATCGCAGGGCCCTGAAGTTTTGGGGAAACTTTTTTTCCACCAAGCATATGAGCAACACCTCCAAACGCAGATTTTATCACGTCTTCCAGCCCACTTTCAGCCATCAAGTTCCCCACACAACCGATGAAACTCATAAGGGTGTGCATGCCGCCCAGCCTTGGTATGAACTGGGTAGATTGCTCAGGATAAACCCATTTAACATTAACGGCCACTCAATACAGCTGTTGGTCGTTTGTGAAGATAGTTACGGTTTGTCCACACTCTGCGGTCAAGCGTTTTCCCTCCTCCATTGCTGTTATGTAAACATCGTGTCCGGATCAGCTGGATCCATATCTATGAGTGGTGTATAAATGGCCCTCGTTGCAGGTTGGATGGATCGTCCTTGCTCTCTGCAGAGCTTCATATTAAAGCCACCAAACTCTGGTGTGTTCTGATCAGAAGTGATTTGCTTCAGAAAAGAGAAATCCATATCTTGAACTCTCCTAAGTTGTATAGCTTGATGAGACAATACGCGGAGAGGTAACACCACACGTGTGGCTTCTTCAACTGGCATCGCTGGTTTCTCAGGTCCCTTGTACCTTTGAACGAAATGTCTTCTGTCACAGGTGTCTTTATTTCATCACGGGTCAATCGTCTGATGATGGCTTCATCTTCAGATGTGGAAGATATCTCCTGATCTTTTATGGTAAGTAGTACTGCAAGAGAATGTGTTGAAACGAGTCCATTCTGGGATGAGATATTTGTGTCGAAGTTGTCAGCAACAACCTGAATGAGGCCACATTGAGCATTGGCAGTCCCCCTAATCCCGGAGTGAACAGTTTCAGCCTTTGCTGCTGATCCCTTGAAACGCTGAAACTCATCATAGGAAGAGGTCACACGATAGTTGTACAACTGATCGACGAGGCTTTTACGACTGACGAACTCCCAGTGCTATGTGGAGTGTAGTTGGTCAATTGGTGATCATGTTCATTATGATGTTTCCTCTCAGAGCTCCTGGAAGTGTGCAGTCCAGTTTAGCTGATATTTTGGAGAGTAACAATTGAAGGGTTGAACTCACTGCTTCATTTGCAATATCTATATCAATTCTCGTCTGATAGGAACTGGGGTCGGACGACAACTGCTTAGATTCCTGTGCAACCTTCATGGCAATTCGTTCGATGGAAACATCAATGGCGTCATCTTCATCTGATGCTACTAAGTTGATCGCAGTGGACGCTCTGCTGTGAAACAAGATTAAACTAGCGACACCTTCACCAGACACAGAAGCTCAGAGCCAAGTGTATCCAACAATTTGGATAACAGGGTTCGGCGAGAGTATAGCTTTCCTCCATGATCCTTGTACATATTGTAGACTTCTACTGAATTCCAGATGCACAACATGGCAGTTTTTCATCAATAGGATGGTGGAACTGACAGCTGGCTCAATGTCCTGAGTTTCTCTGCCACTGTGTGCTGCTGCTGCAACAGAACAGGGTGCCATGAAGGACTTTCTGGAGTCATCGTGATATCGCACATCAGTTGCATGAAAATCGCTGATTGCGACCAGTAATCGTATCTTGACCTGGCGTCCTCCATCATCCTGGCGGGAATCGATAACATCTAGAATAGTTTGTTTGAAAGTTGTCCGATCAACACGATCTGCAGTCATACAAAGGAGAACTCACCGCCAACGATTAGGATTCTTCTTATCAAAGTTCATGATGCACTTTTCTCCGCAAAAATGGCAATGTTCTTTAAAGTCAAATACTGTCGTCTTTGAACGGCGGCTTCTTTTGCTTGTTGAAGCATCTTCCAAACAGACATTACTCGTTCGCTTCAAGTGTCTTTCAATGGGTGAGCATAATATGTACGTTGGCACACAGTCTCGATGGCATTTGAGCCCGATAGATTCGTCTGCCTGTAATCTCTGTTCAAGCTCTTCATGTGTACCATCTTGTCTTGCTTTGCTTGACCGGATGATACTTCGTACTCTGTCTGGACCAACTGTTACCAGAGGTTTTCCAGCTTAAGTTGCATCGCAGGGACTGAAGAAACAGTCTCCCATGGTGAGCCTTAACCTGCAACAATAGAGGTAATTATAAACATCAGTAAACATTTAATTTCTTTGTTCGTATTTTTAAAAATTCTGTACTGGATATAAACGGCTCCGTGCAAGTTATTTTCAACCAGTTTTGTTGTTGTATAACTGTACTGCAAAACGCCGATCGGCGTGGACAAATTCAGGGGGTAGGGTTATGCTAATTTGCATATTAATGAACTAAATTTAAATGTTATTAAATTTTAAGTGTGTTTATCATGACCAGTGACCCTAAAAACATGGCTGTAGACACCTCAACCAGGCTGTTTGGATGCTTACTTCTGGAGATAAAGAAAAATAGTAATTTCGACAATGGCCACCGCTAATTTGCATATTAATGGGTTTCTACAAAAATGCTCAAGGGTGCCAGAGTGGCATCAATCGGAATATTCATTCAGATTTAGATGGTTTACCTCGTGGGTAAAGTGTCATTTTGTTTCAAAGCATATTCTGCTCTAGAACTGCCTCCACATTCAGTTCTTCACACAGGTCCTTTGCAGTTATCTCTGTCACAACAAAACCTGAATCCCTGCACTGTGTGAGAGGTGATGATCACGGTCAGGTCAGGTATGGGAGCATGCGCCAGAGCAGCGCGTCGCTGCATCCACTTTCCTAAAATTCCCCAAAAAAATGGACCGGACCGGACTGGACCGGACGGGACGTTTTGGCCAGAGTTTTCAAGCAATCGTTCTGAAAATTTTCGTTTGTGTAGGTGACCGGCCAAGGACAGCAACGCTTACTTTTGGTGAAGATCCAAATCCGAATCTGGATCTGAGAACTTTGAAGTGACTCTTCACCATTGAGCGATCGGGCCAAAAATGATATATTGTTAGGAATCTGGAAGCCATAAGCACTCAACATACAGGTCCTATAGAACAGTTACATCAGCAAGTATATGTATTTAGTTAGGGTCCCCGGCCCTCGTTTAATGGGTGAATAAATGTACATGCGCTGTGAATTATTTTAAGAGAGGATTTTTAAATCACTCACAACAACTAAGGCTACGACATCTCCAACTACAACAACAACGCCATCTTCGCTCTCACAGCGACAACCCTCTGCTCCGGGCATTCTCCGCGCGCTCGGTGGTATGCGGGCGTGTTCGGAATTCGTTCGGAGATGGAATTCCATTCCCAAATATGGTCATGAACCGGCTCCCTTGGCCGCGCGCCGAGAGCAGGCCACGCCTGAGGGGACCGTGCCCGAGAGCGGGCCACGCTTGAGCGGACCGCGCTCGAGAGGGATAAAAAGGAACGGAGAGCAAAGAATCGTGTGGATCTGCTGGAGCTCAAGGGAGAGAGGAAGAATTCGCACCCATTCAAAACGCATCTCTCGAGGCTGGGCGAAAAGCATCTCGTCGCTGGCGTGCTCCGTTTCCCGGATCATCTCGTCTCGTGGCTGGCGTGGTCTGAGTCTGGCTGCCTTTGGTCCGTTCATTCCGACTGGTGCTCTGGGAAGGTGCGGATGACGAGCCGCGTGCTTGCGGCCAGGTAGCCAGCTGTCCTGACTCCCAGCCGGACTATCCTCCTCGTCTGGAGAGCCGAATAAAAGACCATTTTGGGTCCGTTTCTTTTGGGTGTGCGTCTGTCTGTGAGAACGTCTTTAAGTAGGAATTGTTTAAGTGCTTGTGTGTAAATTTGCATTCTCTATTGGTCGTGATAACTCTGCCCTGACGTGCTTCCCTCCTTCCCCACCTACTGTCAATAAATACCCTATTTGTTAAATGTATCAGCTCGTTTTTGTGTTTCTTTCATTGGCTTAGCATGGCGCGTGATGGTGAATAACAAAGGCTGTTGCCGCTGTAAATGTACATTTGGACCGACGGGACTACGGCAACCATCCGCTCGGGTTGCGCACGGGTCGGGCATGTTAACGGCTCGACTCGTACGAGTTCCGTCGAGGGTGTGAATACTCGGTAGGTCGCCACGTGGATCTCTAGGTATTTTGAAGATTGGCAAATAACCCTGTACCACGTGGTGGAATTATTGACGATTCACGGTCCGGGAAGGGACCCGTTCCCTCAGAGTTTTCCGAACAGTACGATCTAGATTCCGGGAGTTCGGCAGAGTCGACCGTGCTGCTCCACCTAGCGGACTGCATCCCGTGCATCGGAGGAGTCTCGTCTGGCGCATTACCACAGGAGGTCGACCATCTCATCACGGGAGATCACCTCGGCTCACCTCCTCTGGATTCGGCTGCCCTGGTCCGTCCTTTGGGCGACTGGTGCTCCGGGAAGGTGCGGACATCGAGCCGTGCGAACGCGGCCAGGTAGCCAGCACGTTCTGACTCCCAGCCGAACTATCCTCCTCGGCTGGAGAGCTGAATAAAAGACCCGACGGGGTCCATTTCTTTGGGTGTGTGTCTGAGTGTGGGCCCGACTCTAAGTAGAATTGTTCAGTGCTTTTGTTGTACATTATTTACGTTTCTTATTCGGATAACTCTGCTCTTTGTGTGCTCCCTTTCCCCCATGATAAATATATCCCCTCTTGCGAAATAAAAAATAAATCCCCTCTTGTTGAATGTCCCAGCTCGTCCTTGTCCTTTCCATCTTTGGTTTGCCACGCTGCGAACGGGAACGAGGAGGCCTCATTGCTGCGTAATCGTGCAATCGGCCGGCAGGATTCTGGTACTCTCCGCTCGGGGTACGACTCGGATCTGACTCGGTAACGGCCCGGATCGCGCAGATCCTGCCGAGGGTGAATTTGCTTGGTAGTTTGGATGACGTGGGTATTTAGGTATATTGAAATTGGCAATTAACCCTATCCCACGTGGTTGACCTATTGGCGATCTTCGGTCCGATAAGGGACCGTGACCTTTCGGATTTATCTGAAAGGTACAACCTAAATTCCGGGTGTTCGGTGGAGCCGACTCCACTGCTCCATCTCGCGGTCGTGCTCACCACAGAGACCCGGGACCACAACAATATATTCGTGACACGCTATGTATAGTTAAGTTCTTGGCTGGGACACTGCTCCAGGCTAAGCTTCCTCGTGCGAGTCTGTCTGATATTTACTAATTAAACAGCTTAAATTGAACTAAAGGATTCTGTCTTGATGTAGTCAAAACTGCCACGACACCACATGTCACACCCTCTATCCATGTTACACTCTCTACATGCACATCACAATCTCAACCCACTTCACTCTCTGCACACGTCAATTAGTGGGGCGGCTTAGCCCAAATATTCAAAAGAATTGTGCATTTTGTGATACAAGCACCAAATTTGGCACAAATGTACATTAATATGTTGCGAACATTCTCAGATATTGGACCACTTGAAATTCTCTTTATGCCCGCCATATTGGATTTCAAAATGGCCGCCACTTGAAATCTACATTTGCAATTATCTCTGGACGTAATGCAGCTATTGACTTGATTCTGGTATCTAAATGTATGTTTTGGGGGGCAAGGAATCCAATGGTACCATTTTCAACTTAATATTATCTATCACAGTCTGTTATATAATTTTATTTGGAAATTATCTTGGCAAATATTGGATTCAACACAATACTTTGAAAAGAATGTCTTAGTTCTGTAAATTAAAAAAAAAACAACTATACTAAATCACTAGTAACAACTCAGACAAGCTCATATATACTGGCAGTCTAAAATATAAATTCACATCCCATTAGGAAACAAAGTGACCCATTCATTTGTGTTTTTCATATGCATATTTTATGTAACATTACATTCATATTGTCAATAAATACCAAACATGCATAATCCCCTTTTCCTTGACCCTTTAAGCCATCTTTTTGTGTTTCTGGAGTACAGAAATTTCTTGTATAGGCTTCCATCTGTCTTGTTTCCTTAACAATGCACTGTAGCATGTCTTTAACAATGTTTACAAACATGACTCCACTACATGTCTTTAATCACAGCCCTGACCCAAATAAAAGAGTAGTGAGGCTGCATGTGTGTTGACCCGCATCAACTGTGTGTGTGGATCTGGGGATGCACGGTCCAAGACAGTCGCCCCCTTGCCGCACGACTACCCTGATGTACCCCCTGTCACTAGCAGCATCAAGAAGTCGCCTGTCCCAGCTGCTAAAGTGGCGTCATTGACCAGAGGAGACTTCAAACAGCAGGCTGATGAAGAATACCAATGGCTAGGCAATAAAAAAGCTAGTCCTGGAAGACAACACTGGTACAGTGGACAATGACAATACATCTTGGGCTGCATTTCATGCCAGCCGACAGCCACCAGATGCTCGAGTCATCTGCCCCACGTCGCTGCTTCCATTCATCCTGGAGAGTGCCCACACAGTGGCCATGATCCGGCACTCAATGGACGTCGTGAAGAATGCTGTGGAACACCTGAATCCTGGACAGACACCAGTGGTCACCGTTGATCAGCCACTGTTTGCTTTGGCCAAGCAGATACAGTGGAATTGGCCAGAGAGCTATGGTGAAGACCAGATAGTGGTGATGTTTGGTGGCCTCCACATAGAGATGGCAGCACTGAGGACACGGGGGGACTGGCTGAAAGGGAGTGGTTGGGTGCAAGCCGAGATTGCGACAGCAGGGACAGCAGACTCATTCCTGCGAGCATCCCATGTCTTGTGTACAAGAAGAGCACATCAAGTGACTGCAGCAGCACTGTACATCCTGCAACACCGTGCCTACAACCACTACTGTCTGGGAGAAACCAGGGATGCAGAGGACCTTCCGGAGTTTGAAGACTGGTGTTGCCAGAGAGGAGAAGACATCCCCCAGTTTCACTACTGGGCAACCGTGCTGGAACTCGAACTGTTGGTTCTAGTATATGTGCGTTCTCTCAGGCAGGGATCGTTAATGATGTACCTCGATGCTCTGACAGAGCTGGTCCCCTGGTTCCATGCACTGGATCACACCCACTATGCGAGGTGGATACCAGTGCACCTGAAGGACATGGCCGAACTCACCATCAAACACCCAGATGAAGCCAGGAAATTCAAGGAAAGCCACTTCACCGTTCAGAAAACACAGAGGGTGTTCTCTTCAATCCCGATTGACCAGGCACATGAGCAGAATAATGCCTGCATCAAAGGAGACGGTGGAGCAGTTGGGCTCACTGACAACCCTAGTGCCCTACGTCGCTGGATGGTTGCGGGACCATAAGTTGTCAGGGTGATCGAAGAATTCCAGGATGGGAAACAACACTGGAGACGGCAAACAGCAGAAACACGTCATCATGATCAGACGCCAAGTGTACAGGCCTCAATTGTGAAAGATGTTCGCTCTCTTGTCGGTGTCATAGAGGAGATGGGCAACCCATTCGAGGAGGAGAGTCAGGATGTAGTCAAACTGGACACAAAGGAGATCGCAGATCCTGCTGCTGTAGAGACCGTGATGAATGCCAAGAGGATTGGCCAAGAGCAGTTCGAGGCTTTCACCAGAGAGTGTCTGTTGGACAGAACAAAGGCAGTGGACGCACTCATTTCTCGTAACAAGCTGAAGGTGTTCAGCACTTCCACTCCAAGAAGCCAGAGCATAGGTCAGCAACAGCTTGCCTCCATCAAGAATGACCGTGAACTCTTCGCACGCCTGTACATTGGCTGCCAGACGAGGGATGGAAACCTTGAGGAGTTATTTTGTCACGAGAATCAGGCATGTCCTCCTGCATTGTCTGATGGTGGAAGCCTCTGCACTGGTACCAAGAGTGATCTCCTCACATGCTTGGAAGAAGTCTCCGATGCAAAGACAGAGACTCCTGTCACGACCTGTATTGTGCTTGATGGAGCAGCCATCGTCCAGATGCTGAAGCCGGCTGCATCAAAGACCTTTGAAGAGGATGCACAACAGATCTTCATCCCATATATGTCCACGAAGCTGCAAACAGTCACGCCTGGATCTGGTCTGGGATACTTACCTTGCTGATTCACTGAAAGGTAGTACACGTGCAAAGCGGGGACAAGGTGTGTGGAGACGTGTGGTGGCTGCCGCAGCCATACCAGGAAACTGGCAGAACTTCCTACGAGTGGACAGCAACAAGACCAAGCTGTTCAGGTTCCTCTCAGCAGCTCTCATGGAATGGTTTGACCAGGAGGACAAGCAACTCGTCATTACTGATGGAGAGGCAGTGCTCAGCAAGCCACTACTGCCAGATCTGACCTCACTCACCCCATGTAACCATGAAGAAGCTGACAGTCGGATGTTGCTGCATGCATCTCACGCAGTCCAGCATGGACACCATGCAATACTCATCCGGACTGTAGACACTGATGTTGTGGTGCTGGCAGTGTCCCTGGCACAGGAGTTGCAACCAGAAGACAAACTGTGGCTGGCATTCGGAACAGGCCAGAGTTTCCGATACCTAGCAGCACACGAAATAGCAGCTGGATTGGGACGAGAGAAGGTTCATGCACTGCCAATGTTCCACGCTCTAACTGGATGCGACACTGTGTCTAGTTTTCATAGACATGGCAAGAAGACTGCGTGGGCAGTCTGGACGGTACTGCCAGAACTCACTGAGGCGCTGCTGCTGCTGTCCTCTGCACCTCGTGACATACCAGACGATGCAATGCGCATCATCGAGAGGTTCGTGATCCTGTTGTATGATCGAACCAGCAAATGCACAGACATTGACAAGGCCAGGAGGAAACTCTTCGCAAGGAAGAACAATGTGCAGCTCATCCCTCCAACGAAGGCAGCTCTGGAGGAACATGTCAAGAGGGCAGTGTATCAAGGTGGACATGTGTGGGGTCAGATACTGCTGCCAGCACCAGAGCTCCCTCCACCAACCAACTGGGGTTGGTCAAGGACTGGAGAAAGACAGTACACACCTTACTGGACTAGGCTAACTGAGGCAGCTCACAGTTGCATTGAGCTGGTTTCTTGCAAGTGCAAGAAAGGGTGTGTGAGGCGCTGCAAGTGCAAAAAGGCTGCCCTTCAGTGCACAGCCCTCTGTGTGTGTGTGAAGGGGACTGCACATGACGATGAGTCAACAACATACATGTACTTGTGGCAATGATGAACTTGTTAACATGACACTTTATGTACACGTATCTTCAGTACCGGTATATACCTAGCCTCAGATACCAGTACACCTAGCCTCAAATACTAGACCATGTAGCATGTCAGTATTATACCTAAGACATTTACAGAACTAAGACAATGTTTTCAAAGTATTGTGTTGAATCCAATATTTACCTCGATAATTTCCAAATAAAATTATATAACAGACTGTGATAGATAATATTAAGTTGAAAATGGTACCATTGGATTCCTTGCCCCCAAAAACATACATTTAGATACCAGAATCAAGTCAATAGCTGCATTACGTCCAGAGATAATAGCAAATGCAGATTTCAAGTGGCGGCCATTTTGAAATCCAATATGGCGGACATAAAGAGAGAATTTCAAGTGGCCCAATATCTGAAAATGTTCGCAACATATTAATGTACATTTGTGCCAAATTTGGTGCTTGTATCACAAAATGCACAACAGGTTTGCTATGCTGCTTCACTAAATCTCTACACGTCACACTCTCGACACACAAACACACGTCACAATCACTACACGTCACTCTCTACACAAGTCTGCCACTCTCTACACACGTCTGTCACTCTCTACACACGTCCCTCTCTACACATCACACACTACCCATGTCAGTCTCAACACACATCATCCTCATCGGGAAAATCTCCAGGTTTTACAGGTAATAAATACATTGTAGTAATCTCCGATCTATCACTGGGCAACACGATTTCTCTTGCATGGGGGTTTTCAACGGATTCTTGCTAACTTTTGGGTGCTGAATCCAAATCTCTCATTAGTTTTAGAACTATGAAAAATCATTATTTTTGAGAAAACAGCAATTTTACACTCGGAGTTGAAAAACACTGTTGCATTAGAAGATCGATAGATGCAAAAATGTTTACAATAAAAGGTACCTACTTCAATTACAATATTTAATCATACATTAACATATCATCCATGCTTGCTTGCACATATTTTTACGCATTTTCTCGATATTTTTAATGGAAGAAAAGTTTACAAATTTCACTAAACTAAGTTAAATATATATAGGCGGAAAAAGTTCCCCTTAACATGGTGTACATCACTTAAATACAAGGCATCACTCAAGCTCAAAGCATTTTTCCGAGTTTTGTGACTTTTCACGACATTCAGAATGCAGTAATAAATACAAAAATATGCGAATATAACAAAATAAATACCCGTACTTGAAAGCGTAAGTATCCAAAGGCACAGGTGTAATCGTATTACAACATAGTAAACCTCCTCTTTGTGGACAATCTCTTATGTACAGCATCTGGGACATCCCTCATCAAACTCCAGCAGTAATCTGCCATGATATTTGAGTCCCAACGACGTTGATAACGTTCTTCCATCACTTTAATGTCTTGATGTTAAGGTTATCTGGAAACTCACTCAGGTGACTGTGCAAGTACCTTGATGCTCAGTCTGATGGTAACCTTGATGCTCATTCTGCACCCCAGCGCTCGCAGACTAAGGAGCAGCTCCTCCACAATCTCTCGGTAGTTGTCATCTTTCTTGTTCCCAAGAAAATTCTGCACCACATTAGTGAATGCATTCCATGCTCAAGCTTCGACAGAGGTCATCGTCGTAACGAAGTGTGGGTCCTTGAGTAATGTTCCGATCTGAGATCCGTCCAATATCCCTGCTTTTTTCTTCTCGTCGCTAAGACTCGGAAAGTTTGAACATATGTAGCCAAAGCAGTCTCCAGTGTGATCAAGAGCTTTAACAAACTGCTTCATCAGACCGAGTTTGATGTGCAATGGTGGAAGGATGATATTTTTCCGATCAACCAGTGGTTCATTAATGATGTTCTTGTCACCAGGTATCAAACTATTCCTTGATGGCCATTCCTTTCTCACCCAGTGCTCCTCCTTAGCCCTACTGTCCCAGTAGCATAGGAAACAAGGGTATTTGGTGTAACCTCCTTGTTGCCCCAAAAGGAAGTTCACCATTTTCAAATCCACACAGATCAACCATGAATATGGAGTATACAGATAGCACAAAAACTTGATGTGATAGAGCAAATATGAGCTCAGATTTGGATTCAGCAGCCCAATATTAGCCAAACACAGTTTCCAAAGTCCATGCAAGAACAAAAAACTATATTTTTGTAGACCAGTGATTCGTTTAATCCAAGCCCCCAAAGCAGGCAATGATGACAAAAAGCATCTTTACGAGAATGAAGGATGTGACTGGTGGTGAACTGGGTCTCCAGATTTCCTTGAGGACATGAATAATTACATTACTGTTTCTGTACTTGATGGACATTGTTCATCACATGTATGGATGGATGTTCATCTCTCCACTTCCCTTTTCATTGTTTCAGTCATTTCCTGATTCGCAGCTGTCCAATGTTCGTCACCTCTGAAACACAGAAATATCATATCATAAGATAAACAAAAATAATCAGTGGATGATTTGTTAAATATATTACATAAAAAATAATATAGTGAAACGGTTGTGGGTTTTCAAAGACCGTCACACCGCTGGTAGGTAAGGGTCAACATCGTCCTGGCGTACGCTGGTTAATTTGGTGTGAATCGGTGTTTAAGAACACATGATCGCGGTGAATTTGCCTGACAGAATTGGCCGACTGAACTGTCAAGAAATTTTCTTTTCACAAGCGTCTCGATGAGAATCCCAACTTACCTGTCTAACGGGTTAATTTGCCAATTTGTTGTGCCTTTGTGTGTGCAGTTGTTTTGACATGAGTTTTTTTACATCCTGAGAGGAGGTGGCTCGTACTTTCTGTTTCTACCTTGCAGAACCTACACTTGTCCGATTGTAACTCAGTCCTGATATTTTCTGAAAGCCATTTGTGTAGTGTCCCTGTTCTTTGACATTTATAATGATTTGTTCTTCATCCCAACTAAGCTGATCTCTTCTTAGCCAGTCCAATGATCATTCTTTGTCTTTGCCCAATCTGTCCAACTCTTTTTTTTTTCTTTTTTATATCTTCCTGCTCTTTTGTCATTCTCTCAGTTGTCAGTGTATATCTGTTGATATTTTGCTTTATATATTTCTTTTTTGCAATAATTTGGGCAGTATTTGTTGCTGTTTCGGTTTCAAGCTTTTATTAAAGTTTGGCATCTTCCATTTGCACCTGTCTTTGGAAAATTTTTCCGAAAGGCCCAGTCACACCTTGACGTTTTAGCCAGCAATGGCAACGTATTAAAATGTATGTAAAACGCTGGCTTATGTTGAACTTTTGATGTTTTTTTTTTTTAAGATTCGGACGTTTTCATCACAACTTGGTCTTATGCATAACGTATTAGTAACGGAATTTGAACGTTTCGTTGTGTTATAGATAACTTATACCAACGAATGCTGAACCTGTTGTCGGCCTTCACAACCTATGCCCAATGATAGTCTAACTTATGCATAGTGCGCTGCACGCATCACCGACGATGACGTGGCGTAGGTTATGAAAAGGCTGCCGCACAACGATTCAAATCATAACCGCCGCAGCAATGGAAGTGTCAACATCGCAGTCACACCTTGGCGATCTTGCCAGCGTATACCGACCTCTGAAAAATGCGTCTAAAACGCTGGCGCACGTCGAATACGGTATGGGTAAGTTTGGTATCCGTGAATAGAACGCTAAAGTACGCTATCATATGTCGTATTAAGTGGAGTACGTCTTGTAATTTTAAACATGTTGAAAATTTTACGACGTACTTGCCGTATGACACACGCTCCGCATGCGATGGGAATAAGTTGTACGCACGATATGCGATCGTTGACACTCATCGACACACGTTACTTGTAAGGTACTCATAAGTCAAAACACGTCAAGGTAATGGTTAGCGTCAGTGTTCCAGACTCCCGGTTTTTTTTTTCTTCGGTATGACGGTGTTCAGTGTACAGTGCGGTTATGATTTAAATCGTTGAGCAGCAGCCTATTAATTATATTATATTATAACCGCACTAGAAATCGAAGTATCAAAATCACCATCATACTGAAGGAAGAAAAAAAACAAACAAACAAAAAAAAAAAACCAGGGAGTTGGAACACTGACGCTAACCATTACGTTGATGCGTTTCGACTTATGAGCACCTTACAAGTAACGTGTGTCGATGTGCGTCACCGATCGCGTAACGTGAGTACAACACGTAACTCATAGGTTAGAAATAAGTTTCGGGTCCGCTAAACATTACCTCGACGTGTTTCGACTTATGAATAACTCACAAGTAGCGTGTGTCGACGTGTGTCAACGATCGCGTGACGTGCCTACAACTAATGGCCAGCGTTATGCGGAACGTGTGAGTCATACGCTGGCATAAGTCTTAAAATTTCAAGCATGGAAAATTTGAGGACAACTGAAAAGTACAACGTTTAAAGCCAGCGTATAACGACGTATGGCAGTGTTTTTCAGCGTGCTCTCAATGTTATCAACACTTACCCTTAACATATTCAACGTGTACCAGCGTTTTAGACAAATTTTCCAAAAATCAGCATAAGCTGGCTAAAACGTGAAGGTGTGACTGGGCCTTAAGGTGTGTTTGGGATACTTTCTCTGGCTTGCTGTCTTCATGTTTCCATCCTTTATAATTATTTCTGTTAACGTCTGCGTGTAATTTGACGTATCTCCTCCGAAACTGCCGGACGGATTGTCACCACTTTCGGCATGCGGGTGGTCCGTGGTCTAATGAACAGCATTGGGCTATGTGAGATAGCGCCAGACAGAGAGGTTTGGGAATTTTTGGCGATTTTCTAATTTTTACATTCGTTTGCATGGTGATGTGTGACGTCACCGCTGAGAGGCGTAATGACGTCATTACATCATCGGTCATTCGGTGACGTCATTACATCTGTCGTCGACAGACCGTCACCGCTGAGAGGCGTAATGCCACTCCGAGAAAACAGCGTCGCAATGTAAAACCCTCTTCTGCACATGCTGACTACCTCAGAAGGTGAATTTGACACAAAAATGTAACAAGAAACATTGTATTTAAAGAAATTCGATAAATCACATTGTGAACACTGGATATATTGACGTCCTAACGAACCCTCACTTTCGAAACTTCACGCAGAGCGTGGGTTTGGCTAGTACAAATAGGATTCTGTAGTCTGTTGAACTTTTCACGTGTTCAGCCAGTTCAACATGTCATTCTCTGCACTTGGTTAAGTTCCATCAGGCCGCTACCTCCTCCTCGTGTTTGCGGGTACATTCTCGGGATTAAATGATTTTTGGAGAACATTTTGTGCATGGTGAGGAGTTTCCTTGTTTGAGATATAGTTTGTTGATTTCTGCTTGTGGCCAGTTTGTTTCACAGCTGTATTGGAATACTGGTATTGCTAGTTGGTGTCATCCTTCCAAGGCCGGAAAAATGAGTACCAGTGTGTACTGGTAGAGGGGCACTGCCTCAGCGACACAGTCGCGCTTCCAAGAGATGATAGCTACCCCGGCAGCTCAGCTGCCATACACACGAAGAAGAAGAAGAATAGGAAGAAGAGGAAGAAGAGGAAGAAGAGGAAGAAGAGGAAGAAGAGGAAGAAGAGGAAGAAGAGGAAGAAGAGGAAGAAGAGGAAGAAGAGGAAGAAGAGGAAGAAGAGGAAGAAGAGGAAGAAGAGGAAGAAGAGGAAGAAGAGGAAGAAGAGGAAGAAGAGGAAGAAGAGGAAGAAGAAGAAGAAGAACATTGCTAGTTGGTTTATGGCTTTGATCTTGTTTTTTTTGGGTGAGATGTTTTCAGATCAGCCTCGTTCTATGCACATATTCCTTGGCAATTGTTTTGCGCATTTGTTTGAGACATAGTTGATGGCCCTCTTCTTCTCCAAGGTATTTGAATGATGCTTCATTTTCTAGATCCTGTATCTCGGTCGATTTTTATGTTGTCCGTTTTTGTTGATTTACCCTCTATGAATGTGCACTTGCCACACTTACCGAGGCAAAATTCCATTTGAATGCCATCGGAGTACCCTTTCACTAATTTGTTCATTGACGAGGTTGTTCAGGGGGTCCAGCACCAAGCAAAACAGGAGGGGCAAAAGGCTATCACCCTGGAAGATCCCACGATGTATTTTCACTCCTGGTATTTCAATTTTTCCTTCTGAGTATTGCAGTATCAATGTGGTGTTCCACAGCTCCATTGCTTTCTCAATAAGTTTGATTATTGGCGGGTTGATCTTGTACAGTTGCATACATTTGATCATCCATGAATGTGGAACACTATCAAAAGCTTTTTTGGAGTCTATCCAGGCTGTGGACAATTTGGTTCTTCTGGTTTTACAGTTTTCAAGTATAGCCTTGTTTATTAGTAGGTGGTCTATTGTTCCATAGCATCCTCTCTTACATCCCTTCTGTTCTGCCTCTGGACCTCCAACTTCCATTAGGTGGTGGTACATAATTTCTGGAATGATTCCCATCAGATGTTTGTACGTTGTGGTAGACATTTTGTTTATTGGTCCATACTTGTGAAGTAGTTGGGTTTCCTCTGATTTTGGGATGAGGATGGTGTACCTTCTCTGAGCCATTCGTCCATTAACCCCTCCCCTTGGACAAGTTTGTTGAATGCTCGAGCATCGTGATTGTGGAGAGCATCTAGTTGCTTTAGCCAGAAATTCGGAACTCCATCCGAGCTTGCGCTTTTAAAGTTTGGCATTTTTGCAAGTTGTTCTTCCAGCTCTTCTTCATCTATTATCACTGGGGTGGGGGGGGGGAAGGGGGCATTTCCTTTAGGTGTTGCTTTTTCTTTTCCAATTTTTGGATCTGATCTGCCTCCTTATTTGGTTCTTTTAGGTCTTCATAGATTCCTTTCAAAAAGTTTAAGTCTATCCTTTTCAGGGGGACTTGTTAAATCTTGCTTTTGTTTCCTTAGTTCAACATAGAATCTTTTCGGGTTGTTTTCAAACAACTGGTATTATTTTCTCCCTTTGTTAATCAAATGGAAGACCAAGAAAGAACCCAAAGAAGTAAAGAGCAAAGATGGAGTCATCAGGAGGAACCTGGATGTGATTCAGGTTTCAGCTGCGACTCTACAACCCTCAAACCCATCCAGGTGCAGCCAAGTGACCCTTACAGAACAATTGCTGCAATAATTCACTTCAAAGAGAGATAGATAAAGAAAGAGAGGAATATAGAGTTTAAGAGATGAAAGAGAAGAAAAAGCAAGAATTAAAATGAATAAAGAGAATTGTGAAAAAATTAGAAAAGTATGAAAGGAAGAAAGAACAAAGATGGCGGGAAGAACCCGGATATATATATATATATATATATATATATATATATATATATATATATATATATATATATATATATATATATATATATATATATATATATATATATTACGAAATCTTTAGATTTCGTAAGTAACAAACAGAAACGGAAGTCATCAATATACTTACTAAATCTGAAGATTTTGTAAGTAACAAGCAGTCATAGACTGGTACTTACGAAATCGTCAACTTGACCTCTGATCTTGTCTAATAAAAGCTGTCTCTCGAGAAGGTAGCGACGCAAACCACAAGTTTCTACGATGATTCTGCACCAAACCATCAAAAATTTGAATGTTTTGGATATTTGATCTCACTGTGACCTTGACCTTTGACCAATTTTGACCAAAATCTAATCAGCGCTAGCCATCATGCTCCTGAATCACGTGGTGTAATTTGACATTGGTAGCTTCTTCCGTTCTCGAGTTATCTGTACCAAACCATCAAAAATCGAATATTTTACCTCACTGTGACCTTGACCTTTGATCGATTTTGACCAAAATCTAATCAGCACAAGCAATCACCCTCCTGAATCACGTGGTGTAATTTGACATTGGTAGCTTCTTCCGTTCTCGAGTTATCGTGCCTACAAACAAACAAACAAACAAACAAACAGAAACGGAAGTCATCAATATACTTACGAAATCTTTAGATTTCGTCAGTAACAAACAAACAGAAACGGAAGGCATCAATATACTTGTGAAATCTTTAGATTTCGTAACTAACAAGCAGTCATAGACTGGTACTTACGAAATCGTCAACTTGACCTCTGACCTTGTCTAATAAAAGCTCTCTCTCGAGAAGGTAGCGACGCAAACCAGAAGTTTCTACGATGATTCTGTATCAAACCATCACAAATCGTAACGTCGACCGAAGCAAAAATCTCCATTTCTCCACGCAATGATATTATACCTTAACGTTACTCAATGACGCGTCTGCTCGAGCGCACTGCATCATGGGACGACCCGTGACGCGTCGAGTGAAATATTTTTTATACAATCTTAAAAAGTCTCCAAAACATCCGATTTTTACCAGAATTTCGACAACCGAGTTTTAAGCGTCCTAAGCGATCGCAAAAACCGAAGACATGTGTTGAGGAGAGAGAGATAAAAAATTTTTTTAAATTTACTCAGCCTGTCTGGCAGTGAAACAAAATTGAACATCATTCCAAAGAGGAAACTTTCTGTTTTATAAGATGTCATAAAGGACACAAACAGACACAAAGAACCAATGTGACATGTTTAATAAGGTGGTGTAAAAGACGCTGCATCAATGGCGGTAAACTTCCGGAATTTCTGGGAGGAGACAGAACCGCCTGGGGACGTCTGCCCTGAACGAGCTTCCGTTTGCATACGCTGTGCCTGGATGAGTCTCTACCTGAACGAGCTGTCAAATGCATGTGCCTTCACAATTCACTGCCTGACTAGAGTGAACACGAGAGTCCAAGGGCAGCAACCGCATAAGAACTGTTGAACCTGGCATTTCCAACCACTTCACACCACATGGACACTCACAAAATCCCCCAATACTACCACTGATCCTGTCCTCCACATGGAACAGACCCGGGCCGACCTGTTGGTGTATGGTGAGTCAGGATTCCCAACCAGGCACCGCCCTTCCTCTAATCATCACCTTTGTGTCTACTTTCCCAGATGGAGGATGGCACACCTGTCTCTCGTGTCAAGAAATAAGTAAGATTGTGTAAGGGACTTACATGCTAAAGGTAACACATTTTTTTGAGCAATTGATCCGTGCACAGGAAACTCTCCAATATCGCGGGGGTGAGGTTCTTGATAAATGCCACGATAGTTGAAACCGCGATCTTGAAAACCAAGGGCCAATGGGAAGAGGGGGGTTTGGTTCCTGGACTTGGAGAAAATTTTGAGGAAGATCGACGATAGCCAGAAATAAACATATTAGTATTGAAACAAGGAAAAAAAGATAAAATGTCAAAGCCCCCGTTTTAGTAATTTTTCTGGACAGAGTTAAAGGGTGAGCTCATAATTATTTACAACGGAAATGGCTGCCAGTTTACCAGTCGGTCATCTTTGATCAGATCGCAAAATAAGGTTAGGTGCAAGTGTATGCCATCATGTACTGTGCGTGTGCTAAGTTTGAACAAAATTGGATCATGCATGTCTGAGAAATGATTGGGAAGACATTAAAGTAACAAAATTGCCATCAGTGGGCCATCTTGGATCTGATCTCGAAAAAAAAATGACGTGCATATGCAAGCCCTCTTTCCTTATCTGTATGCAAAGTTTGAACAAAATCAGTAAAGGCATGTCCAAGAAATGGTTGAGGACGTGTTCGATAGCAAGATGTTTTCAACAACTAAAATGGCTGCCAGTCTTCCAGTCGGCCATCTTGGGGAAAACAAATGACGTGCATATGTAAGCCATAATTCAGTATCTGTGTGCCAAGTTTGAACAACATCCGTAAATGCATGTCGGAGAAATGGTTGAGGACGTGTTCATCAGGTATTTACAATTAAAATGGCCACCAGTCGGCCTTCTTTCATCACATCGCGAAACAAAATGATGTACTTATGTATTCTGTCATGTTTTGTCTTTGTGCGAAGTCCGAGTAAAATCGGTTCATACATATCAGAGATATGGTTGCGCACGCACACAAAAATCATGACCAAATCCATAAGCCCCCGTTTTGGACCCGGTGCAATAGGTGCAAAAAAAAAAAAACACACGTATGTATGCATGTATATATATATATATATATATATATATATATATATATGTATGTATGTATGTATGTATGTATGTATGTATGTATGTATGTATGTATGTATGTATGTATGTATATATATATATATATATATATATATATATATATTTATTTATATATATATATATATATATATATATATATATATATATATATATTTGCAGATGTTCATGAATGCAGATGGAAATGAAAAAATAAAAGATCAGAAAACAATTAAAATTAAATTACCTTTGGGTTTTCCTCCAGTGACACCACACCAAGACTCCCCAGAACACTACAGCAGCAAGGAGACCAAAGATCAAACCAGAAAAGGATTTTTGGTGTTTTTCTTCTGAACCTGCAAAGGGAAACTCCATTTATTACAATCCCATTGTAACTGATAGATGTTTAACTATTTGTAGTAAGTGGAAAACATTCTCGTTTATACTTTTATTTTTACCATTTTAAAGGAGGAATTGATTTTTTAATTTCCAAGACTGCTTCTACTAATTACCAAGAAACTCGAATCAAAAACTACAAATCTTTGGGGACATAAACTGTGATTTTAGAAAAAAACAAAAAAAAGATGATTGTAAATACAATGAAAATATTTAATTTGTAATTATTGAAACTTTGATATCGTTTATTTGAAGCATTAACCCTTTCACTGCTGGAGCTGAAGCAGGAAAACAACCTCAAGGTAGTAAATGCCATAAAATTTACAACCCCTCCCAACTCCCCACCCCTCATCAGTTAACATTTGTAATCGGTTTGGATCTTTTGACCACGTCCTTGTCAAAGTGGACATCTCTGGCTATTATCAGAGAACCACCTCACCGCCGTCGAGTCTGGCATTTCACTCAAGCAGACTGGCAGGATCTCCAAGCAGCCCTCAAACTTATAGACTGGTCTCCTTTCGCTACTTTCTCCAACATCAACTCATCCTGGAAATTTTTTCAAAGAAACTTGCTCTCCCTCATGCACAGATTTATCCCCTCTCATCTTCAGTTGTCCTACCCTTCCTGCCACCCTTGGTTCACTGAAGCTTGTGGTGAGGTGAAGCAGTTGTCCTGAAACATGGAAAGCTTTCCTCATGGAAAGCAAACCCAACTGAGGGCAATCTCAGTTCCTTCCATAAAGCTCAGAACAAGTGTGTGTATCTACCCTCAGGAGAGCCACAAAACAACATCTTTCTCATCTCACGTCTGAACTCTCAAACCTCTCTCCCTCCTCAAAATCCTGGTGGCGTCTTATCAAATCTGTTTCTGGTGTATGTTCCCCCTCCATCCCCTCCCTTACCTCAAATGGCCGCACTGCTGATACCGCACGTGAAAAAGCTGAATGCCTAAACTCGGTGTTTGCAGCTAAATCTTGTGTCCAAAACCCATCACTTTCTCTACCCCACCTTACCCAGTCGCACCCAACTGTCCCTGGACTCTGTGTCCTTTTCTCCTGACAAGGTGGAGAGCTTGCTGTCAAACCTCGACTCAGATTCTGCAACCGGTCCAGACAGCATCAGCCCACGTGTCCTCAAAGCCTGCACTTCTGCTCTTGCTCACCCTCTCTCTGTTCTATTCACCCTCTCATTTGCCCAAGGTCATCTGCCATCTGCTTGGAAATCAGCAAACATCACTGCCCTGCACAAAAAGGTGCAAAAACAGATCCCTGCAACTACAGACCAATCAGCCTTCTCCCAAACATCAGCAAGGTTATGGAATCCATCATCGCCTCAGACATTAAATCCTTCCTCTTCTCCAATGGCTTGATTTCTGATCATCAATTTGGTTTCAGACCAGGTCACTCTACCCTGGATATGCTGCTTCTGCTCTACCAACAATGGATGTATTCCTCAATGCCAGACAGGAAATCCGAGCCGTATCCCTGGACATATCACATGCTTTCGACACAGTCTGGCACCCTGTCCTGCTCACCAAACTCTCTTCCTATGGTATCCAAGGCCATCTACACTCATGGCTCGCAGACTTGCTCTCCTGTCGCAGTCACCGTGTGGCCCGAAATGGAGTTCTTTCATCCCCCTTCCTGTCCGGGCTGGAGTTCCTCAAGGTAGTGTTCTGGGCCCTGTTCTTTTTCTGGTTTTCATCAATCATCTCTCCGACTCTCTGGAAAATCCTCTATATCTCTTTGCTGATGACTCCACCCTCTGCCGTACCATCGGTCATCCCTCAGACCGGCAAGCAGCAGCTTCTTCGCTCACTGCAGACCTGGATAAAATCACAAACTGGTCCAACACGTGGAACATGTCTTTCAATCCGGACAAATCTCACACTCTCACGATGTCTCTTCGAAAGGGCCGTTTAGACCCCCCCCCCCATCTACTTTCTCAACAATCCTTTCTTCTGGGTCTCACTTCTGGAAAGGAAGAAGTCCTTTCTTTCAAGCTTCTGGGTCTCACTATCTGTCATGACCTTTCCTGGGAAAGCCACATTTCAAACCTCACCTCCAAAGCCAGGCGCCGACTGGGAATCCTCCGTCGTGCAAAGTCCTTCCTCGGCCCACCTGAGCTCCTGACCACTGACAAAGCTTTTGTCCGCAGCCTGATGGAGTACTGCTCTCCGCTCTGGGCTGGTGCTCCTGCCACCCACCTTTCTCGGCTTCATGCTGTAGAAACCAAGGCATTTCGGATCATTGGCATCTCCCACAATGAGGCTGAGTCTTTGGGCCTCTCACTCAATCACCGCAGGTTGGTCGGTGGTCTTTCTGTCTTCTACCGTCTCCTCTCCAGTCTCGCCCCCTGCTCTCTCTGCGATTTGTCCCCACCACATTTCCACAGGGCGCTCAAGGTCTGCCAACAACCCCCTTCTGGTAAAACGACCAAAATCACGAATCACTGCTCACCTTCACTCTTTCATTCCTCTTTTTTCCCGACTTTGGAATAAACTCCCTCACTCTATTCATTCCCATTCTTCTTTCCAGGCCTTCAAAACAGCTGTTCACCACCACCTCTTATCATCCCCCATCCAAATCCTCAATCATTTATACCCCTGATAATCCACCCAAGCCCACCTCCTTCAAATTCCCTACTTTCCTTCTTGAAAGTCCCTGTAATGTCCATCTTCTATTCCCCATGTTCCCCGTCCCATCCCTCTCCCTTCCACAGATCTCCTAATGTCTATGTTCCCCACTGTTTTGTCCTTCCCACTCCCTCCCCTCTTGTCTCATGCCCCCCTTGATGTGCGTTGTGTGTTAGCTCTCATACGAGCCTCGACAAGGTATACAAAAGAAAAAAATGTTATAAAAGATTATGAATGGGTTGGACAACTTTGATAAAACTCCACAAGTGTGTTCAGCCAAAGCCAAGGAAGAAATCACTTGATTTTGGTGTCGGTCAAAAGTCAAGGTCAAAACAAATTCTAAATTTTCTGGATGTAATGTATAAAATGGTGAAAAGTGAACTTTTTATTCCAAAATTAGTGGGACATCTAAAGGAGTCATTTGGAGTCAAGTAGGACAAACACTGAGTGAATGAGTTTACATCAAATGTTGAGGTCACAGCGAACTTGAGTTAAAACTTTAAAAGGTAAGAAATGAAAATTCATCAAATGAAGCGGGAGAAAACCTTATGATCATATTGGGAAATACGAAGAGATGAGACGATAGTGTTTGGTGAACTTGGGTTAAAATGAAACATCTCAGATGTCGATAAAAATGAACAAAAATGTTACGTCTGCCACCTAAGGTTTTCACCCATCTGTGTTTGTTTGTGACTTGTGAAATTGAAGATTTTTCAAGTGGATTCATCAGTCGATTTTGTTATTCTGTCTGTATCTCTGTGTGTGTTTGTCTGTCTCTGTGAGTCTGTTTCATCACGTACAGGTCACAATTCTAAACCGATCTTCACAAAACTTCACCACATGATAGAGCTTATCATAAGGAAGAAGCCTGTTGCTTTTGAGGTCAAAAGGCCCAAGGTCAACAACTGAGGTGAGATTTCTAAAATCCTCAATTTTCATCTGATCGACTTGAAATTTAAAGAGGATTTATATTTCAGGTCATTGAATTAAACCAACAATTATTTTTGAGGTCCATACATCGGCCAAATGGTCAACATAGGCCGAATTTCTAAAATACTGGATTTTCGTCTGATTTACTTGAAATTTGATGAGCATTTGCACATTAGGTCACTGAATTCAACCACCTATTATATTGGAGGTGAACATAGGCCAATAGATTTTGGTTCGGATCCAGTCCATCAGTGGGATACAAAATGTGAACTGTTCCACCTAACAGAGGTATGCGCTCTACCGAGTGCCGTTATACTTCATTTGTGTGCAGCATATCTCAAAAAGTTGCGAACGGATTCAGACGAAACTTGGTGAACATGTTGGGTGTGTGACAAGGAAGAATAGTTTCAGTTTTGGTGAAGATCCAAATCCAGATCCGGATCTAATAATTTTTTAAGTGATTCTTCACCATTGAAAGATAGGGCCAAAAACGATATCGTACTGGATAGCACGATATTTCAAAAATGTAATGGGCCCGATATGTTCTCGTGGATCAGGCATTACGTGGTGGAGGTATGCGCTCTACAGAGTGCCTTTCCAGTTTATAATGGAATCACAGGTCATGTGACGATGCTCTTTATGATTACAATGCAAAACAGCAGTGGTTTTGTTCGAAGATTCTGGATTCTAACCATGAGACGGACAATGTGAAGTCTTGTGGTTTTGAGGATGAGAGAATCGTTATCACATCATTGTCAGTATGGATGTTTCTTGGTCTACCTGTTTACATATGTTTCAGTGAAAGAGTGAAAATAAGTAATTAACGAGCATATCCAGCATTACAGGCTGTGATCTGAGCATCTGTCAAGGTTGTCAAAATAAATTTCAATGCAAATCATATCTTTAAACTAACAAATATATTGTTGTGGTGTTGGGATTCGGACCAGTCTCCTGATCCCAATCCTGACTAACCAATGCTGCGGGGAACACGTCCGCCAAATGACCGGGACGCATTAAGGACCTTCTCCCTCCCTTTACTATCTCAATCGCTCCCTATCCCTTTCTATCCCGAGCCTTACTCCGTCTCGTTGGGTCATAATCAAGATGTGAACCCAAGCGGTGGTTTAGTAAGCATGGGGGTGCATTTAGTAATGGGGTGTTTAGTGCAAAAAAACAAACAAACAAATATCCTCTTAAGAGGATTTAAAAGCCAACCTGGCTATGCTCAGTCAGCGATCGTAATAGCCCGAATCACTCAAAGTGAGATGGTGAGTTTAAAATGTGTACTTAAAACAAGGAGTAGGAGAGAACCGGAAGGCAATTGTAGATTCATGCTATCCAGGTTTAGTTACAATAAATACAATTCACGCACCAGGGTTTCGTATGGACGGAAGATCTTACGTATTCCATCTAAAGACATCAAACACCACAGCAGAAAGAAGAGAGATATTGACAAGACAAGGAATACCCAATGGTGGCCCGTGCGGGCGATGCAAGTCCAACAATGTGCCTAGCGTGCTCGAGGAGTCCAGGGACCGTGGGGTTGCAACATGGGCGGAAGAGAAGTGGGTGGCATGATGGCATAGGAGGTGCTGGCTCTCTCTTGCCATCTGGGAAGCTGTGCATTCACCTCCCTCCTCTGATCTCCGGAGCAGACAGCACAACTCCAGACATGGCTCCCAGGCTGAGCCTCGGACCTCTCATTCTCCGTACTGTCCGCCGGCCCTTTTAATGTCTTGGTTAACACCCCACCCTGTGACGTCGCCCAGGCCTGCCCGCTCCGCACACATTAGCTGCTCAGATGTCACTCAAGCTCAAGCCCCACCCCAAAACTTCTCGGTCTCTCCTGATTGATGAAGGCTTGCCTAAAGTGGGCTTAACTTCCGCTTCGCTGGGCAAGCAAGGTCGCTTTATTTTAATTTACATAAAAACAGATTTAAAGAGGATAAAACATGAAAAAGGGATTTAAGGAGAAGTGGATTTCGACAAAACTTTGGAAGGGGAGACGACATGCTTTCTATACGAGAATCGACACGCATTGTCATTACAGTTTTACCTCAATGTTGTGTGAAAACATGAACTTATGGAAATAACTATTCTAATCTATACATTCTTAGCCCCGAGAAGTCACATCCACAACAGTGTTTAAAAGATGTTCCCAATTGTCTTCATTCAAACATTAAATCCATGGCATTTGATGTCTGCGCCACGAGGCTAAAACCAGTCTTGGATCAGTCTTGACAAAATCAGTCTTGGACTGAAATGAGAGACTTACGGACGAGCAGGATCGTAGATGTCGATCCCTCCTTGTAATTAGGGTAACGTATCGTACATGTATAAGTTCGATTTTCATGAAATCCCACATCCTTGAGGAGCAGAGTAAAATAATCCCCGTTTGGAATCCCGGAGATATTCATCGTCCCATCCAGGACTTGTTCTTCTCCATTTTGAAAAAGGTATAATGGGTTCTTGTTCGAGTCTTTGTAGAACTCGATGGAAAGGAGAGAATCATCGATCGAAGGTGAACCTTCCTGAGTGTTGAGAGATAATGTGAAAATGAACTCCAAATCTTCACCAGGTGTTGCCTCAACAGTCTTTGGACCCTTCACCATCACGCGACCTGTAATGGACAAACAATGAAAGTTTCACAAAATGGAGTAAAACATCTTACACATCAAATGTTGTTTTGTATTTACCAAAACTCAAAATGAACAAACGGTTTTGTTGAACAAGAGAAAATTGAACAAAATTAGAATGAAGATGATTTGAAGAGTTTATAAAATGCGAATAAAAAATAAAAATATAATTTTATTCATGGTTTTCTTGTTGGTTTTGTGAAAAGCTGTATTTTCCCCAAAGTACCAAACGTGTACACAACCCAGAAGGTTGTTTCGTTTCATATTTTATTAACACACACGAGCAAATACAAGCCGTCGCTTCGCCGGCAGGACTATTAAAGGGGTGGGGGTGGGGAGAAAAAGAGGGGTGGGGGGAGCGAGAAAAAGAGGGGGTGGCGGGAGGGAGAAAAAGAGGGAGGTGGAGGAGAAAAAGAGGGAGGTGGGGGAGGAAGAGAAGAGAGGAAGATGGGGGAGAAAGGGGGGTAGTGGGGAGAAGGGGGTGTTCTGGATATGTGTTTGATAGGGGGACTTGAGGGAAAGGCTACAACCACCGTCCAGACATGTCTGGAAATGTACCACCATCGAGACATTACCAGTAGATCGGAAGAGGAGGGTTAATAAAAACTGTGAAAAAATAAAAAATTCGTTTGTCCAATTCACACATTCTTTGATGGCCCTTCATCTCCTCGACGTCCGGAGAGTTGTACTCTCAAGTCCCGAATAAGCGTGCATGCACACTTATTTTTTTCGAGGTGAAAATCCCCCCTTCACGGCTTCTATTCGGGTCTACACGCTTATTAAAAAATCGTTCTTGCCACCATCAGGTCATATTTACACCAGCGAGCGTGTAGGGTGACAATGTTGTCCCATCGAGAGATGTGTCGCCTTGACCCCCGAAATTCCTTCATCTGCCAACAATCTTCACCATGGGTCTGGGTACTGTACCGCGTCAATGCGGGTCCCGCCGGTTGATTCATTCGGCTGCCTGAGTGTAACGGTGGATCCAGTGCATGCAATGAAAGTCAATTTCCTGAATAATGCATTCGATGGGTCAGACGATTACATTGTCTCTGACAAACTGTTCAGCATTGTTAGAGAAGAGATGTTGAAGTTTCGGAAGGATTTGCTGACATCTACCCCCCCCCCCATCGGACATCAAAGATCTGACATCAACCATCACCCTATCGAAGGGAGCCACCAGGAAGAGGAAAGGGGAAAGTGAGGCACCACGAGATGAGGGTGTGGAACTGATGGATTGCGAGGGAGAGGATTTGGCTCAAGAAGAATTGACGCAAGAGGTGAAGTCCCCAGATTCAGATGAGAACGAAAGTAAGACAGACATTGTATCAATTCAAGAAGACCTCCCGTCTACCTCCACTATCTCACACGAAGCTACAGATGATGAAACAAAAGCAGACTGTGCATTCCTTGATGACATCCAAGCTGTGATCGACAAACATTCATCTTCCACATCCGAACTCTTCACTCCACAGTTCAGCAGATTCAAAGCAATCAACGCAAACGCCCGAAGGAGTGTGAAGAAGCGCAAACAGATTGCCAAAGAAAAAGCGTAGACGACAGTACGCATCTTGGCATTGTAATGTATGTATTTGAACAATAAAATCATGTTCTATATTTAGTGGGGCAACTTAGCATAACAATTGTGCATTTTGTGAGGAAAGCACCAAATTAGGCACACTCATAGCCTAACATATGATGAACAGATTTGGATATTGGGCCATCTCAAATTCAGCCGCTGATGGCTGTGGCAGCCATTTTCCACTACCATCAAAAATTTTGAGATGGCCCAATATCCAAATCTGTTCATAATATGATTGGCCACTAGTGTGCCAAATTTGGTGCTTTCCTCACAAAATGCACAATTGTTATGCTATATTTAGCTAAGTTGCCCCACTAATTTGTCACATTTCTGGTTTTTCCACCCTGCCCTCTTATTCGGAGCTGTACGCTTATAAGACTTTTTTGGGATTTTCCACCCAACACACCAATTCTGCCCTCCACTCTAAAATTTGGAAAATGTTCCACCCTACACGCTTATGCAGACCCCCACGCTTATTCGGGACTTGAGAGTATCGTGGAGGAGGATAGTGTGAGAGGAGGGAAGGGAAGGCAGCACGAGGGGAGGGGGGAGGAGGAAAAGCAGCGCGAGGAGAGGGGGGAAGAAAGTGCGAGGGGAAGGGGGGGAGGCAGCGCGAGGGGAAGGGGGAGGCAGCGCGAGGGGAAGGGGGAGGCAGCGCGAGGGGAAGGGGGAGGCAGCGCGAGCGGAAGGGGGGGCAGCGCGAGGGGAAGGGGGAGGCAGCGCGAGGGGAAGGGGGAGGCAGCGCGAGGGGAAGGGGGGAGGCAGCACGAGGGGAAGGCAGTGCGAGGGGAAGGGGGAGGCAGCATGAGGAGAAGGGGGAAAGGGAGCATGAGGAGAAGGGGGAAAGGCAGCGCGAGGGGAAGGGGGAGGCAGCGCGAGGGGAAGGGGGAGGCAGCACGAGGGGAAGGCAGTGCGAGGGGAAGGGGGAGGCAGCATGAGGAGAAGGGGGAAAGGGAGCATGAGGAGAAGGGGTAAAGGCAGCGCGAGGGGAAGGGGGAAGGCAGCACGAGGGGAGAGCTGAAGGCAGCGCGAGGGGAGAGGTGAAGACAGAGTGAGGGGAGAGGTGAAGGCAGCGCGAAGGGGGGGGGTTGAAGTCGCACGGGGGGAAGGCAGCGTGAGGGAAAGGGGAGGTAATGGGAAGGCAGTCTGAGGGGAGGGAATGGGGGAGGCAGCATGATGAGGGGATGGAGGTAGCATGACAGGAAGCTGAAGGAACATGATGGGGGGGAAGCGGAGGCAGCATGACAGAGGGCCGGAGGCAGCACGACCGGGAGGCGGAGGCGGAACGACCGGGAGGCGGAGGCGGCACGACCGGGAGGCGGAGGCGGCACGACGGGGGGGGGGGCGGAGGCGGCACGACGGGGGGGTGGTGGAGGCAGCATGACGAGGTGAATTAATGAACCCAAACACCCAATTTTCTCTCATGTACTTCCTCGGAGTTCCTTGGTGTGCATGCAAAGTTTCAGGCTGCGAGGTGTCATGATTTTGGAGTTATGGAGGACACACACACACACACACACACACACACACACACACACACACACACACACACACACACACACACACACACACACACACACACACTTAAGGAGTATGGCTGACTAATCACAGGTTACTAATCTAATCGCTAACTAATCACAGGTTCACTTCATTCTGATTAACACTTCGTATATGAACTAATCACAGATTCATTTCATCCTCATTAACACCTCGTATTTTAACGAAAGATTCCCTTCGCGTCCTCAACAACACCTGGTATTTCAACTGAAGGTTTACTTCATCCTAACTAGAGGGGGAGCATGCGGGAGAGTGCAAAACCTCCACCGCCAATACTGCTGGGTCACTCAAGTGAACCTTATATGTTATTCATTAAATATGTCAACAGTGCTGACAGAGTTATAGTTCTTTTCTCCAACATTTTTTTTTTTTGGGTGGGGGGGGGTTGGAAATCACTTAAAACATGTAAAAATGCAAAAAATGCAAAAAATGAAAAAATCGAAATTTTGTTGAAAACAAAGTTGCAAATTTTTTTTTTCTCTAGCAATTTTTTTGGGGGAGGTTAGAAATCACTTAAAACATGTAGAAATGCAAAAAAATAAATTCATTCTCTATTTTGGGGGGGTGTAACAATTTTTTTTGGGGGGGTTGGAAATCACTTAAAACATGTAGAAATGCAAAAACAAAAATTTCTCTATTTTTGGGGGGGGGTAAAAAAAAATTTATGGGGGGGGGTTTGAGATCACTGAAAACATGTAGAAATGCAAAAAAAAAAAAATTTTCTCTCACAATTTTTTTTTGGGGGGGGGCACCAAGTCCAAAATTTAATGGCATGATCCTTGGACCATACCTAACCCCCCCCCCCCCACCAAGTTTCGTCGAAATCCGTCGTGGAGTTTTTTCCGTAATACTGTTCACAAACAAACAAACAAACAAACAAACAGAAAGGGGTGAAAACAGTAACCTCCATCCATCTTCGAAGATGGCGGAGGTTAATTACCACCTCATATTTGAACCAGAGGTTTACTTCATCCTGATTAACACTTCGTATTTGAACCAATCACAAGTTCACTTCATCCTCATTAACACCTTGTATTTGAACCAAAGGTTCACTTCACGTCCTCATTAACACCTCGTATTTGAAAGTGATGAGTTGAGATGAGATAATGAATCCTTTACCCTCACCATATCCCTCTCCAACACACATTACAGGTACACGGTAAACACAGACACTTACCCTTGTACAAGGCTGTAACTGCAGAACCTGTGATATAGTAAGGGTAGTTCACCTTGCAGGTATAATTCCCATAATCATCAAGTTTCACAGATTTGAATGTTAATGAAAATGTTCCATGATGTTCTTCGGACACGGACATGCTCAAACCGTCCATGTAATGTTCTCCTATCTTGGAAAAACGAGCAATTGAGTGTTTGTTGGAGTCGTACCACTCTATAGAAAATAATGGGAAATCGATTGCAATTGGAACTTCATGTGAACCAGGAGAGAAGTCACAGGTGAAGGTAGATTCTTGACCAGGTGAAGCCACAATGAACTCGGGGCAGTGAACAAACAATTTACCTGAAAAACACAAACAATAGGATTTGATTAAAATTAACTCTCAGGTAAAAGATGTCACAGGTAATCATGGAATTCCTCCTGATAATATCACTCAAGTAATCCCACTAAAAGGATAAGAAGAAACTTAAATAATTATTCAATTAAAGTGATCACATTCAATTGACTATGACAATGAGCTCATAATGATGTGACATTTTCCTTTCAGTTCAGAAACCATTTTTGTTTTTGTCATTCTGTACACTTACCTGTTTTATTTTATTTCAAAATTAACTGCAGAGACACCTGAATGTGCACTCGATCGTTTTTGTAAACCAAGTTTAGATTCACAGAAGTGTGTGGACACAGAACGGATGAGGACGCAACAGGGCAAAAGGAACAGAAAAAAAAGAGGGGGGGTGGAGGATTGAGAGGGGACACAAACAGCAGGGTTGAAGGACAAAATAAACAGATGGACAACAAGGGATGTGGGGAAGAATGAGGGGTTGGAGATAATGCAGGGGGTTTAATGGGGGTATAAAAGATCATTGTGCCAGATTGGAAACTATCTGAGATGGTTGTGAACAGTTGTCTTGAAGGCCTGGAGGGTAGAATGACATTGAAGAGAAGAAAATGTGGAAGTTCATCCCACAGTTGGGGTTGGGGAGGGGTTAGAGGAACGAATGAGGAGGTGAGCAGTATCCTGAAATGGCCCCCATATCCAGATTCTTTTAAAGAAAGAATGCTCCAGGCAGCGAACCAACACAGAGGTTCAAATCACTTTTCACTTTATTTTAAAACACTCCAAGTGCAACGGTAAAAACCATGCTTTTCCACACAAAACCACACCGTTTCACCAGATAGGGAAGAGCAAAACACCCGAGCCCTTCCCAGCATGCCTGGTGTTGGCTTAATGGTTAGGGTGGTGGTCCCGAGTTGAAATCCCAATCGGCTGTTGAATTAATACCAGGTGGGGTTAACTCGGCCTGTCATCCTTCCGAGGTTGGCAAAATGAGTGCCAGCATGCTGGTATCCTGTGTCGGAGTGGCGACCCGTCCAGGATTGTACCCAATAGCCAAGGGGACTGCTTAGGCAGCACCAACGCTCTGCACAGAGTATGATCCCAATCTCCTCCTCCTCCTTCCCAGCAGAGATGACAAAACATTGGTGGAGAATAAATATGCATGAGGCAAGACATGGGTGGAACATAAATATGTATATAGATATATATTACATTCAAACTTGGTTACATCACAAGCATTGATCATGGATTTAAGTCGTTTCACCAGAAGGGGGTTGATGGTTGACCGTGTGCCCTGCAGAAACCGAGAGGGGGAACAAAGCATGAAAAGACAAGATGATGCAAGATGAGAAAGGAGGTGCTGGAAGACAGAGAGGCAACTGACATGATAGCAAAGCGATATGCCCATAGGCAGCTTCATCGCAGAAGATTCCAATGATCTTGAAGGCCTTGGTTCCAGAGCGTCAAGCTGAGCAAGATGTGAGGCAGGGAAGCCAGCCCAGAGGGGAGAGCAGTAATCCATCAAGCTGCGGATGATGGCCTTGAAGGTGGATACGAGTTCAGGTGTGCCAAGGAAGGACTTTGTATGATGGAGGACGCCCAGTCAGCGGCTGGCTTTGGAGGCCAACATTGAGATGTGGTTTGTCCAAGAAAGATCACGGCTGATAGTGAGACCCAGGATTTGAATGACCGAACCTCCTCCAGTGGATTGTTGATAAAGTAGATGGGTGGGTTTGCCAAACGGTCCTTTTCGGAGAGAGATAGTGAGATATGTCAGGATTGAAAGGCATATTTCAAATGTCACATGGATGTCACAGCAGAAGGTGGAGTCATCAGCAAATCAAATAGATAAAGGGGAATTTCCAGTCAGATCGATCATTTATAAGGATTAGAAATAGGACTTGGCCTCGACTGAGATTGGGCCAAAAACAATAAATGGCATGATATTTAAAAAATGTATTGGGCCCGATATGTTCTCGTGGATGAGGAATTGCATGGCGGAGGTATGCGCTCTACCGAGTGCCCTTCTCGTTGAAGTAGAGATGTCACCATCTCATCCATTCATAAAAGGTTAAACCTCGCTAGTTTCTGGATAATTGCCCTGTCTAGGAGATGGTCATTTAAAACCCAGCTGGCACACAAATTATCTTCAGGGATGCACCACAGTTGGTTGAACATCTCCCTATAATAAGAGGAAAATATGGATTTCACAACACAAACAGGAGGCTCTGATCCATACATCACGACACTCAATGCGTGAGTTTTTCATAAACTTAAATAATTGGGATCATAATTCCTATAAATTGTACAAAAACTCCACACCAATTAAACATAGGGCTTGGAGGGATAGACATGTAATTGAGGATAACACAGCAATATCATCTTGACACTCAACAATTAAATAACTTTCTTTTTTACCAAATATCCCAAAAATATTACAATAAAATGGGGAACATAAATAAATCAGAGTGAGAAAAGAGGGAATCAAAACTTACAGTACAAATCGATGGTGACCCTTCGAGTTTCTCCACTGTATGTAACAATACATGTTATCATATCCACTTGAGTCACATTGTTTAGATTCAACGTCGCGTCTCCATTTCTCAGATTTTGTTCATTCATCATTACTCGTCCCTTGTACAAAGAACTTGGTTCAATCTTCCCATTTTTATAAGTGAGGATTGTGCGACTATTGATCCATTCTAACTCCAACTTGCTCAGATCAATTGGTCCAGAATCCTCATTCATGGTGAAGGTGCAGGGAAGAGATACATTTTCACCATACACAAATCCCACTTCAGATGGAGCCACAACCTTCAATCCACCTGAAACAAGGATTGGGGGGGGGAGGAGAGAGAGACAGAGAGAGGGACAGAGAGAGGGACAGAGAGAGGGACAGAGAGAGGGACAGAGACAGTGAAACAGAGAGACAGAGACACAGAGAGACAGAGAGTTGATTAACCAACAAGATCAGCTGATATGTAACATTTACAACAAAAAAGAACTTCCTTTACAAACAAAACAAGAGAAAGAGCAATCAGAGATGGCGTTCCCTCACCAGGACTTGTTTTGTGTGGTGTATTTTGTGTGGGCTTTGTGTACTGGTGTGTTACATAATTAATAAGAGACAATTAGAAATGCCACTTTTTCACTGCTCGCAGAGATAACCGTGTACCAAGACGTCCTGCTTTGATGGTGCACCTGACCCTGCCCCCACGACAATTTTTATATATTATCCAATTGAATTTAAAATGAGATTAAAATTAATTCAATGTAAATCAAATGGAAGACCAAATAGGTACAGTCCGACATTGACTCAGTTTGATCAATGTATAAGTGAGTTGAGCTGAGAGATGTTCCAACTCCAAGCTTCGGACAGAGATGGACAAGATTGCCGGCATCCTCAGTGAGAATGGATATCCTGAGTATATCATCAGGAGGTTTATGCACAAATTCCTCACTGTTACAGATGAACAGAAGATGGGTCCTGAAAAGTGCCCGATCTACATCAAAATTCCTTGGAAAGGGAAAATGTCGCAAAGATATGAGGAACAAATCATAAGATGTGTCTCAAGCACGTATCCGGCCGTTCGTCCAAGAGTGATTTTCATCTCTCGACGTCTGATTCCTGCAGCTAAGAAGGATGTTCTGCCTGCCTCAAAACTTAGCAATATTATTTATGAGTTCAAGTGTCGATGTGATGCTCGGTGTGTCGGCAGAACTACTCAGACTCTGACTGACAGAATCAAACAGCATGTCCCTTTGTCCATCAGGAAAAACACAATTGGTACACGAATACATCCGGTACGTGCTTGTGGGAAGGTCCCAGCATCAATCCCAACATCGTGTGCATCTGCTATTGGACAGCATTTGATTGAGAATGCAAATTTGCTGAAAATTATGTGGATGCATTCAAGATATTGAGTAGAGGATGAAGTTTCATGCATATCCGAATACAAGAAGTGATATTTATGTATTCCATGGACCCCATGTTATGTCGGCAAAAAGAGTTTGTCCACTTGCTTTGCTTATTTGTGCAAAGAAGAAGAAGAACACCAACTCATCTCATGATCACAGATCGTGATGAAGAAGATTCTACAACAGCCTTAGTGGCTCCGCCTCAGACTCTGCAACCTCCAATTGGAGAGCTGAACACTGAACAGGCTCCTCCCACCTCGACATTGGGAGGTGATGATGATGAGTGGAGAACGTCCAATCAGAATTGACTTTGTTGATCGGTGTCTATTAGACTGTTCTTCTTCATTACTCACTCACTTTGTGTGAATTCCACCTGAAGAGAGCACAACGAAAAGCTTTGTGGTTTTCTTTTTATGAAATATATATTCTCTTCAAATTTCAAGTCAATCGGATGAAAATTGAGTATTTTAGAAATACCACCCTAGTTGTTGACCTTTGGTCCATGTTGACCTCAAAAATAATTGGCTGCTTGAATTCAGTGACGTGAAATATAAATCCTCTTCAAATCCAAGTGAATCGGATGAAATTTAAAGATTTTAGAAATCACACCGAAGTTGTTGATGACCTTTTGACCTCAAAAGCAACAGGATTCTTCCTTATGACAAACTCTACCATGTGGTGACGTTTCGTGAAGATCGGTTTAAAATTGTGACCTGCAGGCGACAAACAGACAGAAAGAGAAACAGACAAACAGACAGACAGAATTACAAAATCGACTAACAAACAAACTAACAAATTGAAGATTGCAAATCTTCGATTTTGCAAGTAACAAACAAACAGACAGAAAGGGGATGAAAACATCACCTCCTTCACCTTCGGTGGTGGAGGTAGTCAAGACGACATTTTGTTTTGGAAAGGAAAATAATTATTAGGATCAAATCAAACATTTTACCATCACAGATGAGGATAATAATAATTGCATTGACATTGATGACGATTCAGAACTTCAGGACTCACCAGCATCGATTAAAAACAAACCAAACAAGTGCATCACGAGAACATCTTGAATAAACAATCTCTTCATCAGCTTGGACATCTTCATTGTCTTCAGTTTATGGTTTCTCAATCTCTCACAAAGACCTCATATGAGATCTGGAAATGTTCTCAATAAGAAGAGATCTGAAAAATATTAAACATCACGAGTTAGTTAATCACAAGTCGACAAAACAACACAAGGTGGGAGATCAGAAACACAAATGAGTTGCGGTACTTGTTGATTGTAGGTTTAACTAGTTATCCTCCATTGGAATGGATCATCTCAGAATTGAACGTTACACATTTAAAGTGGATGGAAAACCAAGTTGAGAAATGTTGACAATTATAAATCAGTTTAATATCGCAGGATTCAATTTGCAAGCGAGTGAGGGAATTTAAACAATTAGTTTATATACTCGGATGGGATGGCATTGAGAGGTGGCATAGAGCGAAATGGAGACAGTTGGTCCGCTGTGGCGACCCCTAACGGGAGCAAGCCGAAAGAGGAAGAAGAAGAAGGGATGGCATTGAGAGGATGGGAGGACAAAAACAACAACAAAAAAACCCAACAATCTTGTGATGAACAAAATAATTGGAGAGAACAACCACAACAACCCCATAACAGTATGGCTTGATCTGTTGCCCAACAGAATTGTCATGGCATCCAGCATGGAGAACGCTTTGACAACATTTACCTGCTACTCGGCTGAACCGAATAAATGGAGTTGTGGGTAAATGTAGATGATGTGAAGGGGATTGTAAGAGCTTGGTAATGATTCATATGTATAGAGTTTGATGATGGTGATGCACAAAGTGCTGAGCCCAAGATAGGAAATAGGACAAAAGGAAAGACATTATCGTTTTATTGTTGTGGGCCGGGGGTCGGTGGCGAGGAGCGACCGCGAGACGGAGCAGAAAGGCCGTCTCCCAAGAAACACCCGGAATAGAAGGTCGTCACCCCGGAGAACTCCGAAGTCAACGGGTTCCTTCGCGGACCGTGGGCGCCAATATTTTGATGGCGTGGGGTAGGGTTAATTGCCCAATTTCAATAAACCTAAGTACCCACGTCATCTAACTTCCGTGGAAAACCACACCCTCGACGGACCTCGGGCGGAACGGGCCGTTTACCGAGCCCGATTCGGGTGTAAACCGAGCGGGGATTACTAAGATCCGTCGGTCCAAATGAACAATTTAGTTAGCTCTCATACGATCCTCGACAAGGTATACAAAAAAAAAATTACAGCAACAAGGCCTCCCTAATTCCCAATATGCACAGTGCTAAAAACCAATGAAAGAAATGACAGCAACGAGCAGGTACATTTAACAAGAGGATTTATTTATGAACAATAATCGGGGAAGGGAGCACACAAAGAGCAGAGTTAAAACCGAATATGCAGTCAATGTACAAGGGCGACATACTTAAGCAATGTCTACTTATCGGACTGCCGCCACGCACACGCACGCACACACGCGCGCGCGCGCGCACACACACACACACACACACACACACACACACACACACACACACACACACACACACACACACACACACACACACACACACACACACACACACACACACACACACACACACACACACACACACACACACACACACACACACTGGGGCCGGTTGCCCTTTATTGTGCCCTACATCTTGGGAGGGAGGACGAGCTGAGGGAAGAGCCTGGTCTTGCACCTGCCCGCCTCGTGCGGTAACGTCGATCTTGTTTGGTGGCAGAACTCGAACACGCGCCGATATAACAGGGACCAAGGATTCAGCCACGGACGCCAGCCAGCTCGAATAATGACGAGGCGAAGATTCACTGTGACGAGACCAGAGCCAGCGACAAGATGAGACCAGCCACGAGCCGACCGCGCCGTCCCATGTCTCTCTTCCCCAACCGGGGTCGGGGGGGGGGGGGAGGTTGAACGTGTCGACGTCACCACATCCCTCATTCGCTGGGGAAAATCGGCCGTCTCTCCGTGATTGCTCAGGGGGCGTGTCGGGGTGTCTCGATCCCCCGCCCCCCGAAGAGACTCTGCTTCTCTTGGAGCTCGCTCTGCGCCCATTGGCTGAAAGGCAGCAAACGCGTTCGCACCCTTCTGATTGGCCTAAGCGTGGAGTCAGAACTTCGGTGACCAAGGGAACTCCGCCCTCATGCGTGTTCAGCACGCCATCGTGTGGGGAATGGTCCATAGTGTTGTTGTTATTTTTGTGGATATAAATTCTTGAGCGAAGAAAATAACTCGCAGCGCACACACACTTAATCACCCATTAAACATTGGGACGGGATCTAACTATCCACATATACTTATCGAGATAACTGAACGACGGGGACTCTGTGTGCAGTGGAGTTCCAAATCCGTAACATTATTTCTTCAAATAAATATATACAAATTGGGGTGGTTGGGATTACGCATTTGTAAAGAAGGTGGTGCTTCCAACGAAAAGTAAAAAACTAGATCGACTCTGCTAATTTGAGCAAAAAAAGCGATTGCGCCTGAAGGAAGCCGACTGCAAAGGCGGCGAAGCGTTGCCCAAGACCGGGTGTGCTCTCACTTTTTTACTTTACATTGGAAGCATCTTCTTCTTCTTTAAAAACATTATATATATATATATATATATATATATATATATATATATATATATATATATATATACATATATATACACATACATATATATATATATATATATATATATATATATATATATATATATCTGTAAAGTGGAGCAAATGTATGTTTGTATGCATGTATGTCTGCATGCATGTGTAAATGACAAGACAGACAGTATTCGGGGCCCTCGGGCAAAAGGGGTCTCTGGGCCCCCGAGATAAAATTTTGAATGACAGTGCGAGATAAAGTTTTAAAAAACAAACATTTGTGCACAAATATGCAGAATAATCATGAGCCCGTGAATTTAACGCTGCTCCCCCGACAGTTCTGGGCTGATTACATCCAGACTTGCATCCAGATTACATCCAGATTTCCAACCCCCCCCCAAAAAAAATTGTTACGCCCCCCCCCAATTTTTTTTTTTGCATTTCCACATGATTTAAGTGATTTCCAACCCCCCCAAAAAGAATTGTTAGAGACAAAAAATATTTTTGCAACTTTTTTTTCAAGAAAATTTCGAATTTTTTTTTGCATTTCTACATGTTATAAGTGATTTCCAACAAAAAACATGCCAAAATTATAATTGCGGCTGATTTTGGAACTTCAGGTGAATATGCCCACGTAAACCGTCGGGTTGTCGGCGACTAAACCGTCTCCCCCACCAGGTTTTCTGGTGAGGAGGGTGTTTGGATATGGACACCCAGCAGGATTAAAAACAAAACCTGTCAAAGGGCGGAGGAGCTCCTTGTGAGCCAACGGCCATCCATATCTAGTGCCCAACTGTGTCTGCGGACGTCCTCCTGCAGTTGGGTCACTTCTTATTAGGAGGTTGGTGGCAGGATTTGCACTCCGGCCACCGTAAAACCCTTCATTCCGCAAAACGCAAAAACGCAAAAAAATCTGAAAACCCACTCCGTGGGAGTACCTCCTGTGCAGCTTCCCTTCGCAGGGCAGCTCACCGGATGACGGGATTGGGGCAAAGCCTTCGGGACCCCCAATCTTTGATAGGAGGGAAACCACGGGGTAACATCCCTGGGTCTGATTGCGGGAGAGTGTGTCGGAGTGGTGCTGAGGTGTCGTCCACCAGACGGCGGTCTCCTTGGGTTAACCTGAGGCGGTCCCTTCGGGTGGGTGCATGGAATGTCCTATCCCTAAGAGAGGATGATCACCTGTCTCTGTTATCATCTGAGCTCAAGCGTTTGGACATCGGGATTGCAGCTCTCTCTGAGGTTCGGAGACCGGATTGCGGCGAGATAATGGTGGGTGGTTACACCTACTATTGGTCTGGTCGCTCTGATGGTTACCATACCCAAGGAGTTGCTGTAGCTGTGTCCAAAAAGCTGACCCCAATGATAATTGAGGTAACACCGGTCAACGAGCGTATTATGAGATTAAGGATTCGTCACTCCTTAGGTGTCATTTCCCTGGTCTCTGTTTATGCTCCGACTGAGGCGAGTGATCTCACCGTGAAGGATGCATTCTACGCCACACTCGAGTCTGTGGTTGATCAGTGCCCCAGACGAGATACACTTCTAGTCTTGGGGGATTTCAATGCATCGACTGGAACTGATAGGGACGGTTATGAGGTGTGTGTTGGTCCCCATGGGTCAGGAACTATGAACCAGAATAGCACTAAGTTCCTTGACTTTGCAAGAAGTCATGGACTTAGGGTGGCTGGTTCATGGTTTCAGCGCCCACAAGCTCATCGCTGGACTTGGTATTCCAACGCTGGCAGTGTGGCAAAGGAGATTGACCATGTCCTCATTGACGGTCGTTGGAGGATGATCCAGAACTGCAGGGTCTACCGGAGTGCTCAGTTCCTCAATACTGACCACAGGCTTGTTGTAGCAACTCTAAAGCTGCACCTTAAATCCTGGAGAATGGTACCATCCCAGCCGAGGCTGGATGTTGCCAAGCTCAGGGATGAGAGGGTAGCTGAGGAGTTTGCGAACAGGCTGAGTGGACACTTGGGGGGTCTGGGTGTTTTGGGGGGTCCTGAAGAGTTGTGGAGCGCCTTCAAGACCACCGTCCTTGATGTTGCCGGTGGATGCCTTGGAGCTCACTGCAGGGCAAATAAGAATTTTGTCTCTCAAGGGACACTGGATACCATTGACCAGAGTCGCAGGGCCAGGCTGAATGGCAGAGCTGAGCTGTTCAGGGAGCTGAGGCGTAAAACTGTACGTGCACTGAGGGTGGACAAGGAGGCCTATGTGCGAGGAATCTGTGAGGGGGTAGAGCATCACCTGTGGACAGGTGATTCTCGTCCCGCTTACAGGGGAATTCGCGCATTACGTTCATCCAAGCCCATCCCTCGGAGCACTACAGTTCGAGCAGAGAGTGGTAGGCTCTTGACAAAGGAGTCTGAAGTGAAGGCCCGCTGGGCCGGTTACTTTGAGCGGTTGTACCAGGCTGATCCCCCAACTGTCGAGTTGGACGTCAAGGGTGTTACAATCCCTGTTGCTGACCCTCGAATCAACTGTGGTCCACCTACGCTTGTGGAAACACGGGCTGCGGTAAACCAGTTGAAACGGGGCAAAGCTCCAGGGATCTGTGGCATCCATGCCGAACTTTTCAAGGCTGGTGGAAATGCTGCACTCGTGTCGTTGCATGCAGTTTTGTGCTCTGCCTGGAACACAGGCATCATCCCAACTGACTGGAAGAGGGGCCTTGTTGTCCCTCTCTGGAAAGGGAAGGGTGATCGCCAAGACTGCAACAACTACCGAGGGGTGACGCTGCTCTCAGTGCCGGGCAAGGTCTTTGCTCGGATAATTCTCGATAGGGTTCGCCACCATCTGCTTGAGCACCAGCGTCCAGAGCAGTCAGGCTTTACACCAAAGAGGTCAACGATTGACCGTATCCTTGCACTTCGTGTCCTCACCGAACGCAGACGAGAGTTTCGGCAGGGGCTGCTTGCAGCCTATGTTGATCTCTGTAAAGCGTTCGATTCAGTGAATCGGGATGTCCTCTGGAGGATTCTTGGTCTTCGTGGGGTGCCACCAAAACTGATCAATCTGATGTCTGAACTCTACTCTGGTACTGAGAGTGCTGTGAAGTGTGGTGGTACCATCTCTGACTTATTTCCAGTTGTTACTGGAGTTCGTCAGGGATGTGTACTTGCCCCCACACTTTTCAGCACTTGTATGGACTGGATTCTAGGGAGGATGTCGGAGAGATCAAGTTACGGTGCGTCATTTGGGAATGTCAAGATCTCGGACCTTGACTTTGCAGTCATCTTTGCGGAGACTTTAGACATCCTCTTGGGGGCCCTCGAGGTGCTGAATGAGGAGTCGGAGCCGTTGGGATTACGGGTTTCTTGGGTCAAAACTAAGATGCAGGCTTTCGGTGACATCTTGGATGCTGCTGTCCTGTCTGTGTCTGTTTGTGGTGAGGATGTTGAGGTCGTGGAGAGATTCACTTACCTTGGCAGTGATATTCATGTCTCTGCTGGCTGCGAGTCAGAGGTCAATAGACGTCTGGGTCGGGCCTGGGGAGTCATGGATTCACTGGATCATGGGGTGTGGCGCTGCCGGTACCTGTGCGGGAGGACGAAAGTCCGAGTCTTCAGGTCCTTGGTACTTCCAGTCTTGCTCTATGGGTGCGAGACTTGGACTCTGACCAAGGATCTGAGACGGAGACTTAATTCCTTTGGTACCAGGTCGCTTCGGAGAATCCTTGGCTATCGCTGGTCGGATTTTGTGTCCAACGAGCGGTTGCTGAGAGAGACTCGGATGAGATTTGTTACCTGCATAGTCCGTGAGCGTCAGTTGAGGCTGTATGGACATGTGGCTCGTTTTCCTGACTCTGATCCTGCTCACCAGATTCTCTCAGCGAGGGAGTCTCATGAGTGGAGGAGGCCAGTGGGTCGACCACGTGCCTCATGGTTGCAACAGGTTGACCATCATCTCAAGGAGATGGGGATGGGCCTGGCATCTGCCTGAGGGATGGCCAGACGGAGGCCCCTGGAGTACCGGCGGAAAGTGGACGCAGCGACGTGCTGTTCTGGCACATGCTCCCATACCTGACCTGACCTGACCCACGTAAAATCAATTTCTGTCTCAAGGAATTGAGTTATGACGAATGAATTGAGTATGTAAAAGTTAAAAGTAAAAGGGAAAGTTGCAAACTATAACTCTGTGAGCACTGTTGACGTCAAATTGAATATCAGGTTCACTTGAGTGACCGAGCAGAATTGGCGGCGGAGGTTTTGCACTCCACCGAGTGCTCCCCCTCAAGTTAACCTCCGCCATTGAAGATCGAAGGTTACTGTTTTCACCCCTTTCTGTTTGTTTGTTTGTTTGTGAACAGTATTACGGAAAAAACTCGACGGATTTCGACGAAACTTGGTGGGGGGATTAGGTATGGTCCATGAATCATGCCATTTGATTTTGGACTTGGTCCAAAATCCAATATGGCCTCTATGGCGGCAATTTTGAAAAAAATATTTTAATTTTCTTTTTTTGCATTTCTACACGTTTTAAGTGATTTCCAACCACCCCCCCCCCCAAAAAAAAATTGTTAGAGAAAAAAACAAACAAATTTTTCACCTTTTTTTCAAAAAAATTTCAATTTTTTTTTTTTTTTTGCCATTTCTACATGCGTGTCGACCTAGTTTAGTTTATTCAATCGTGGTTCAGTAGAGTCTGATCCGTTTTGACCTACAATGAATAAGATATCAGGTTCACTTAAGTGATCCAGCAGTATTGGCGGCGGAGGTTTTGCACTCTACCGAGTGCTCCCCCTCTAGTTTCTTCATGTCATTTACCTGAAGCTTTTGCCGAGAAAAACAAATGGTCATTTCAGCCTTATCTACTATAAATGAGGTGTGTGTGTGTGTGTGTGTGTGTGTGTGTGTGTGTGTGTGTGTGTGTGTGTGTGTGTGTGTGTGTGTGTGTGTGTGTGTGTGTGTGTGTGTGTGTGTGTTGTTGAGTTCTACTGGAGCGTTCTGAGCGTGGTTTGTGATTCACCAAAATGATCGTTATGATCTCCCGAGTTGATTAGGCTAATTAACTACAAAGAACCTGGAATAATTCCCACATTTTAACCCCACACCATGTTGAGGTATATAGACCAGCTTAACAGGTCCTTCCATGGCATGACATTCTAATTATAAATAAAAACAAAAACAAGGATAACATTGGAACAAAGCACATCATTTTAAAGCCTTTTTTTCCCTGAGCAGGGGTCAGCTTTTTGCGGGCTCCAATCATGGTACCTTTTTTGTGCCAATGTTTTTATGGACGGATGCCCTTCCTGACACCAACCCTTTAGTCATCTTTGTCATGCAGGGATAATTACCAGTATACCGGTGCTCATTTCGCTGACCTCGGAAGGATGACAGGCTGAGTTATGACAGGCTGAGTCAACACCCCTGATGTAAAATCAGCGGCCAGTGGGGCTCGAACTCAGGACCCAGAGGATCCCAAGCCACCACCTTAATCACAAAGCCAACACCAGGCTGTGTGAAACAAAGCATATATTCATTAATAATAAAAAATATTTACAACCATAATAATACTCGTGTAATTTGGCAATAATAACGAACATATAAATCAAACCTACCCCACCCCACCCTGGCCCAAGCACATATGGGTTTGGTGAAAGGGAAGTTAACTCATGCTCAAGCAGTACAATAGGCAGGGATGCTACAAGGTCACAAAAAATGAAAATTTGGTCCAATTGATCAATGGGCCCACAGGTGATTTTTATTTCTTTATATACCATGTTGAGGCTCGTTTGAGAGTGAACACACAGAACATATAACAAGGCAGGAGACAAGATGGGTGGGAGAGGGAAGCACAAAATAGTCGGGAACAGAGACATTGGGGGATCTGTGGAAGGGGGAGGGATGGGGTGGGGGACACGGGGTAATCAAGATGGTACAACAGGGACTTTCAGGAAGGAAAACGGAATTTGAAGGAGGTGGGTTTGGGGTGGATTAACAGGGGTAGAAAAGATAAAGATTTTGGATGGGGGAAGACATGAGATGGTGGTGAGGAGCTAGTTTGAAGACCTGGTGGGAGGAGTGGGATTGAAGTGAGTGTGTGAGCATGTTCCAGCGGTTGGGGGAGAAAAAAAGAGGAATGAAAGAGTGAAGGTGAGCAGTGATTCTTGATTGTGGCAGTTCCACCAGAAGGGGTTTTTGGTGGACCTTGAATGCCCTGTGTAATTATAAGGGAGACAGAGCATAGAAAGAGCGGGGGGATTGGGAGGGGGTGGAGCAAGGCCGGAGAGGAGACGGCAGAAGATAGAAAGAACACCGACCCGTCTGCGGTGAGAGTGAGATATCAAAAGACTCGGCTTCATCGTGGGAGATGTCAATGATACGAAAAGCCTTGGTTTCCACAGCGTGAAGTCAAGCTATGTGTGAGGCTGGAGCACCACCCCAAATGGGAGAGCAGGATTCCATCAGGCTGTGGATGAAAGCTTTGGAAGTGGTCAGAAGCTCAGATGTGCCAATGAAGGACTTAGTACGATGTAGGATGTCCAGTCGGTGACTGGCTTTGGAGGCCAGTTTGGAGATATGCTTTCCCAGGAAAGATCATGGCAGACCGTGAGACCGAAAAGATTTAATGAAAGGACTTCTTCGAGGGGATTGTTGAGAAAGTGGATTGGGGGGTGCGAGGAGAGGGGGGGGGGGTCCAGATGGTCCGTTCAGAGAGACGTGGTGAGAGTGTGAGATTTATCAGGATGGAAAGACAGATTCCAAAAGTTTGACCAACTCGTGATTTTAATAATATAATTAGTCTCATAATTCACGACCCTTTTTCTCTTTCAACAGACTGCTCTCATTTCGACCTTTCTTTCATTCCTTCTCTGAAAAGTCCAACTGTTAATGTTATGACGTTTCTTCTCCTCATTCTTTTGTCTGCGATTTGTCCTCACCATATTTCCATAGGGTGCTCAAGGTCCGCCAACAAACCCCCTTCTTGTAAAATTAGTAATAGGTGTGTGGACCATAAATAATACAGTATAATAGGTGTGTGGACCATAAATAGTACAGTATAATAGGTGTGTGGACCATAAATAGTACAGTATAATAGGTGTGTGGACCATAAATAGTACAGTATAATAGGTGTGTGGACCATAAATAGTACAGTATAATAGGTGTGTGGACCATAAATAGTACAGTATAATAGGTGTGTGGACCATAAATAGTACAGTATAATAGGTGTGTGGACCATAAATAGTACAGTATAATAGGTGTGTGGACCATAAATAGTACAGTATAATAGGTGTGTGGACCATAAATAATACAGTATAATAGGTGTGTGGACCATAAATAATACAGTATAATAGGTGTGTGGACCATAAATAATACAGTATAATCGGTGTGTTGACCATAAATAGTACAGTATAATAGGTGTGTGGACCATAAATAGGTGTGTGGACCATAAATAGTACAGTATAATCGGTGTGTGGACCATAAATAGTACAGTATAATAGGTGTGTGGACCATAAATAGGTGTGTGGACCATAAATAGTACAGTATAATAGGTGTGTGGACCATAAATAGTACAGTATAATAGGTGTGTGGACCATAAATAGTACAGTATAATAGGTGTGTGAACCATAAATAATACAGTACAATAGGTGTGTGGACCATAAATAGTACAGTATAATAGGTGTGTGGACCATAAATAGTACAGTATAATAGGTGTGTGGACCATAAATAGTACAGTATAATAGGTGTGTGGACCATAAATAGTACAGTATAATAGGTGTGTGGACCATAAATAGTACAGTATAATAGGTGTGTGGACCATAAATAGTACAGTATAATAGGTGTGTGGACCATAAATAGTACAGTATAATAGGTGTGTGGACCATAAATATTACAGTATAATAGGTGTGTGGACCATAAATAATACAGTATAATAGGTGTGTGGACCATAAATAGTACAGTATAATAGGTGTGTGGACCATAAATAGTACAGTATAATAGGTGTGTGGACCATAAATAGTACAGTATAATAGGTGTGTGGATTGAAAAGGTGAATCTTTGTCGGATTGCTTTGTGCGATGTGAATAAACATGTTTGTTGAATGTGAAAGTATCGAATAAGAGGAGGGAAGTCGATTTGTGTCCAATGGGATCATGAAAAGGACATTTTGTATGAAACAGACTTCGTTTTATTGTCCCCGTGGTCCGTGGACTTTCACAAAATGTCGCCCGACGAGCGGTTTTCCAGTCCAAAGGGCGCGGCTCCTTCACACGACATTGTGAGTCAAAGTTTGTTTCCAGATTTCAATTTGTTTTCTCCGTTCGGTTAAAAATTGAATCTTCATCATAAACGAACGAGGGAGAAGGAAAAGGAGAGACGTGGAGAGTTTTTAACTTCCTGACTGTTTGCGGCCGTTTCTCTCGAATATCTGAACATCCCTTCTCGGGCCTTATTATCAAACTTCACCAATAAATGTTAATTTTTATGAGAGGGGGGGGGGGGGTTAAAACACGCACCGTGCGGGTCCTGATGCTCTCACACCGACGATCTACAACGAGTAATGAATTAACATACTCATTATGGATGCTGAAGGAATGAGGAAACACCTGTGGTGTAACGGGCCTGCGTAGACAGGGCAAGACGTGGGGGGTGGGGGAGCCTGTACGTCGTGTGGCTTGGAGCGAATCGAGTACGTAATAAAGGGAGGAGTTACGGGCAACGTCCGCTCACGCTCTCGCTCTTGCAATAAAGCAGGGTTGAACTGTTCCCCCGCTCGTGTCTGCCTTGGAGCACCTCGACCACGACACCACAACACCCTGGAATAATATCGACCCCCGGACCTTGAACCCGGATGTATATTTACCCTCGACGTTAATCTCTCCCTTGATACCGAACAAATCACGGAGTGGATATGTCGTATTTTTCCGATGATAAAGTGGGTTATTTCAGCGATTTTAAAATTAATCTTTATTATTTACCGAGACATCGACCCTGAAGTGGATCACACATTTTACCTCACGGAACGATTCCAATCAAACGGACAAAACGTTCCGATTTTACTCGAGTCCGCCGAGTCGACGCGTCCCCGGTGCTCAGTACTGACAGAAACCGATCTACAAACCGATCCGGGTTCACGTTACACCAACGGTCCAAACACCCGAAGTTCACCGGAAATTGGACGATGTTTGTGTGAAATACCCGAGTGTGTATCGGGCCGAGAAAATGTTCCATTTTGATGATGGGTTTTGATGACATCCAATGATGGGTCATTGTGGACGAGTGTACGGAATGCTGTTGGTGGGGGATCTCATCGAGGGGGGTTGTGTGGTTGATGTGTGTTTTTAACCCAACCACGTGCCCCCCTACCCTGAGGGAAAAAATACAAACCACATTTTACATTTTCGTATTTTGATAAATTATTGTGGTGTTGGTATGGCACAGGCATGATGGGCCGAATGGCCTTCACCTGTAACGTGATTCCCATTTTCCTCCGATCGACTCAGTTTGAAGAGGAATATCAATTCCTACTTCCCAGGAATTTGAGGTTTCTCCATAATTCACATGACGATCATAATTGAGGAATCCTTCGGATTTCGGCAATTATGTTGGTCGGTTGTGTGTGTCATTCTGTGTGTCTGTCTGTTTACCCTGGAGCAGCCACACCGTTTCAGCGATCATGACCAAAGTGGGTACAGACGTCGGCCATGGTCCAACTTAGACACTTGTCGTTTTTGGTGAATCTAGGTCAAAGGTCAAGGTCAAGGTCACCGAAATTCTTATTTTCGCAATAACGTCCGCTAAAATGATCGTATCGACTTCAAACCAAATCCAAAATGTGCATCTTCCAATTCTGCATCCAACCATATGTCTCATTGGGGTGTCACACCAACACCCTTCTTCGCGGTGGGGGGGGGGGGTCGAATGTCAGGAGGGTCGGGTGAAAAATTTCAAATTGCGATAAAAACGCCATTTCGATCCCGATTGACTTACAATTTGGCAGATGGTATCTTGGTATGAGTGTCCTATTATATGCCAAAAATGATGAAATTTAGTTCAGCCACTTCCGGTTACCATGGCAACAAAGTTCCCTAATGATAAACAAATGCAAATTTTCAGATTTTAAAAAAAGTTTGACAGTGTCCACAATTGTGCATATTTGTTCACCAATATTTGCACCCATGTAGGCAATGGCACTGGCTACTAATGTGTTAAGTTTGGTTGACCTTCAATCAAGGTCTAGGTCAAGGTCGACTACAAACAATGAATCGTTTTTTTTTGTCATAACGTTCTCAAAAATGGTCGTATTGACTTCAAACTGCTTAAAATATTCACAATTCATATCTCTAATTATAATTTTACAAATGTGCATGCTAAAAAATGCAATTTTTTTATGTATGCAAAAATAAATGCAAAAAAATGCAAAATAAAAAAACACCAGTCATTGTGAATATAGTCATGGGGCAACTTAGCATTACAATTGTGCATTTTGTGAGGAAATAAAAAATGCAAAAAAAATGCAAAATTTGCAAATTTGCATGCCATAGTTTGGAAGTTCACCCCAAGTCGAAGTTGAGGGGGGTCACGTAAAAGTTGTTCACTTTAAAACGGCCTTAACTAAAAAAAGTGACAGATAGTGACTACATTATCATTATCAACATATAGGAACTTGCATATGACCTTTTATTTGACACCAAATTTGTTGACTTTGCGTGACCTTGTAAGGTCAACCCCGAGGTCGCCGGTTTTTACAATGATGAGAAAGTGGCCATAACTTCTATTTGAAGTCACAAGGTCAAGGCAAATCTGGTGACCTTGAAAGATCAAACTCCAGGTTTTTGTTTTTTTAGAGATCATGGAGATATGACAAAGTTATTCCGGCAATTGCTTGCTCAACGAGCAATTTCATTTGTTTGTTTGTCTGGGCGATATCTCAGCCATAATTTGAGCTCGGAAGCTGATATTTGGGGAGAAAAAGTGAAGACGTGCTTTCTGGCAAAAACGGCATTTTTTATTCGTCAATTAAGATCCACTTATTCTTTATTTATTTTCCCTCATCTGAGCAATAACTCAGTGTTGTGTAGAAGCAAAGACAGCCCACACAATAGTCCGGATGTCAAACACCATTTTTCAAGATGACCTTGCATTGGGGTCCGCACAAAGTTTTTCTGCATTTTTGTGATCACCAGACCATCTGAATGAATATTCCCATTGATGCCACTCTGGCACACTTGAGCATTTTTGTAGAAATCCATTTATACGCAAATTAGCGGTGGCCATTGTCAAAATTACTATTTTTCTTAATAGTTCCAGAAGTAAGCAACCAAATAGCCTGGTTGAGGTGTTTACACCCATATTTTTAGGGTCACTGGTCATGATAAACCCACTTAAAATTTGATAACATTTAAATTTAGCTCATTAATATGCAAATTAGCAGTTGCCATTATTGAAATGTAGATAAATAGATATATAGATAGAAAAAAACACTTCAGTCTTTGTGAATATAGTAGTGGGGCAACTTAGCATAACAATTGTGCATTTTGTGAGGAAAGCACCAAATTTGGCACACTAGTAGCCTATCATATTATGAACAGATTTGGATATTGGCCATCTCAATATTTTGATGGCAGTGGAAAATGGCTGCCACAGCCATCAGCGGCTGAATTTGAGATGGCCCCATATCCAAATCTGTTCATACTATGTTAGGCTACGAGTGTGCCAAATTTGGTGCTTTCCTCACAAAATGCACAATTGTTATGCTATATTTTGCTAAGTTGCCCCACTATAGATCACTTTATTATTCATAGAGATTCAACAATGACAGTATGCAATGAAAGCCGCTAACAACATGAACATAAGAAGACATTCCTGTGTAAATCAAATGTTCATATATATACATATATATATATATATATATATATATATATATATATATATATATATATATACATATATATACATATATATACATATATATACATATACATATATATATACATATATATATATATATATATATATACATATACATACATATATATATATACATATACATATACATACATATATATATATATATATATATACATATACATACATATATATACATATACATACATATATATATATATACATATACATACATATATATATACATATATAACAGGTTTGTAAACCTTATGAAGGCTACTTCAGTGCTTGGTGTCTCATTCAGTGTCAGAGTCATCATCAACGGCAAATGCAGCAGCTAACTTGGCTGCTGTGCAGCGGCATTGAGCTGTGAAGCATTGCTTGTCAGAGAAACATCCACATCGTATTAGCTCCAAGATCTCTGGTGGTGCAAGAGCGACGTTGGGCGGCAGCATAATTGGAAGTAATGATCTTGATGCCTCATCACGTTTCCATCCGTACCGAGTGGGATCCAGAGGTGGTGGCTGCAGCTCAGCAGCTGACTTCCATATTGCTGTCTGGATATGAGCGTGTCACACGTTTTGTTCAAAGGACTCTGTAGTTGGTGGCAGAGCATTTAAATCTGGTGCTTTGATGGCATTTGGTTTCACCATCTTCATAGACCATACCTCTTTGTGAACATCAGACATGTTGCTTCTCTCCTTGCTCCCACAGCAAACAGCCATGAACACAGTGGCTTCGGCGATGACCGTCAATCGATGCATCCACATTCCCAAGTTTTTGAAGTGAATGGCCTGCTGTGAATGTCTTCTTGCCAGTCAGTTTACCTCCACCATACATCTGGGCAACGGTGTCGCAACCTGTCAGTGCGTGTGAAGGTCGTAGGTCTTGCACCATCCCAGCATGCTTTCTGGCAGTGGCCCCAATGTCGATCAACGATCGGCCAGGACATGTTGCTTCCATTGTTACGCAGCATTGCAGATTAAGTTCTGTGAAGTGATACACTTGAGCAAGATGAACACATCAGTATGATCACAGATGACTGTGATGCATTTTGCACCATCTTCGGAAACTTTAGCGACTTGCTGAATCATGATGACATCTGCCTCCTCATGAGTCATCTTCAAATCAGTGACACCTTTGGGCTCCGTGGTATATTTCCACTGGGGTAGACTCCTGTCCCATAATGATGAGCCTGTGTTGGCTCTGCTTTCTCTGTTGACCAACGTCAATCAAATTCTGGCAAATCAGTTCTATCAGCTGAACTTTGTTCTCAGTTACTGACAGAACCACCAGTTGTGGAGGCAGTGGAGTCTGGCAGTTTAACCTGTGGCGCCTGCTCGCTTGCTGCCCAGCTCTTGCAAATCTTGTTCCACTCTTGATGCTGAAATCGTGATATCTGTCAAATACCAGATATACATCTGATTTGTCCACCATTGCCATGATGCAGCTCGTGAAGTTGTCAACAAAATCTTGCACAATTCCCCTGTTAGGCCAATGAATAACCCAGAGGATTGCACAACCATCCAAGATGGTCACTTTAGGTTGTGGACCCAGTCTTGTTGAGATTTCCACTTGGAGATTCTTCTTCAATGTCGACTTGGTCTTTGCTATTCTCATCTCCCCCTTTTCATCGAACATTGATGTTGGCACAGGTGCAAGCTCGTACTCGAAGATGTCACATAGTTTGACGTTTCGACTTTGTTGGAGTTCCATGACCCTGGAGTAGATGAGATTTAGATCACAAACCTCAGTAGATCCCATACGCATTACTTTCCGTGTCACTGCCATAGTTATGAGTTGTTTAGATAAAGGAGCGTTGAATCCTGTTGGCCAGCTTTCTTCATACAAATGCATCTGTGCTCAGCCAATGTCAACTGCCCTTGGCGCGTTCACCTTCTCCGGTCCAATTCTGCCAGTTACAATATTGACAACTCTGTCTGCATGTTCGTTTGGGTCAAGTGGGTCGATACAGAACTGGAGTTTTCTCCTTATCTTATCTCGGTCCTCTGCTTCAGATCGTATGCGTGATGGCTTCTCTTCCTTGCGAATGGTCACCTCTGTGACAATGTGCCCCTTAGACATATCTGTGAGATTGTGGACTATCTGACTAAACATGTGCATACAATAGGCCCACTTCTTCAGTGTCGAAGGCTTCAGTGTAATGCCAATGATTCCATGTATGCCATGACCGCAGTGCATGAACGTGGACTCGATGTACATATCCGACCATATGCCATTCCATAGGCCATTCTTGTGCCGCATCACGTGATCTCCTTTTAAGAACATTTCAAGAATGTCTCCATGAAGCCTTTCCATCGATCAAAGGTAGTAGAGCCCTTATCGAGCATAGTTGTGATGTCCAGCCACGAAGAAGTAGGGGAGCATCTCCTTCATAGCCCAAAGATGCAATGACCAGTCTCCTTCACGCTCAGCATGAACAAACGCCATCATGATGAATACAGGTTTCACAAGGTTGTCCATTTAGTCTTCATGACTTTCTGCCTGAGCCGCGCTGGAATGAAGGACCTCCTCAGTCACCAATCGCAGGGCCCTGAAGTTTTGGGGAAACTTTTTTCCACCAAGCATATGAGCAACACCTCCAAAGGCAGATTTCATCACGTCTTCCAGCCCACTTTCAGCCATCAAATTCCCCACACAACCGATGAAACTCATAAGGGTGTGCATGCTGCCCAGCCTTGGTATGAACTGGGTAGATCGCTCAGGATAAACCCATTTAACATTAACGGCCACTCGATACAGCTGTTGGTCGTTTGTGAAGATGGTTACGGTTTGTCCACACTCTGCGGTCAAGCGTTTTCCCTCCTCCATTGCTGTTATGTAAACATCGTGTCCGGATCAGCTGGATCCATATCTATGAGTGCTGTATAAATGGCCCTCGTTGCAGGTTGGATGGATCGTCCTTGCTCTCTGCAGAGCTTCATATTAAAGCCACCAAACTCTGGTGTGTTCTGATCAGAAGTGATTTGCTTCAGAAAAGAGAAATCCATATCTTGAACTCTCCTAAGTTGTATAGCTTGATGAGACAATACGCGGAGAGGTAACACCACACGTGTGGCTTCTTCAACTGGCATCGCTGGTTTCTCAGGTCCCTTGTACCTTTGAACTGAAATGTCTTCTGTCACAGGTGTCTTCATTTCATCACGGGTCAATCGTCTGATGATGGCTTCATCTTCAGATGTGGAAGATATCTCCTGATCTTTTATGGTAAGTAGTACTGCAAGAGAATGTGTTGAAACGAATCCATTCTGGGATGAGATATTTGTGTCGAAGTTGTCAGCAACAACCTGAACGAGGCCACATTCAGCATTGGCAGTTCCCCTAATCCTGGAGTGAACAGTTGCAGCCTTTGCTGCTGATCCCTTGAAACGCTGAAACCCATCAGAGGAACAGGTCACACGATAGTTGTACAACTGCTCGATGAGGCTTTTACGACTGACTAGAACTCCCAGTGCTATATAGAGTGTAGTTGGTCGATTGGTGATCATATTCGTTATGATGTTTCCTATCAGAGCTCCTGGAAGTGTGCAGTCCAGTTTAGCTGATATTTTGGAGAGCAACAATTGAACGGTTGAACTCACTGCTTCATTAGCAATATCTATATGAATTCTAGTCTGAGAGGAACTGGGGTCAGACGACAACTGCTTAGAATCCTGTGCAACCTTCTTGGCAATTCGTTCGATGGAAACATCAATGGTGTCATCTTCATCTGATGTTACTAAGTTGATCGCAGTAGACGCTCTGCTGCGAAACAAGATTAAACTAGCGACACCTTCACCAGACACAGAAGCTCAGAGCCAAGTATATCCAACAATTTGGATAACAGGGTTCGTCGAGAGTATAGCTTTCCTCCATGATCCTTGTACATATTGTAGACTTCTACTGAATTCCAGATGCGCAACATGTCGTTTTTCATCGATGGGATGGTAGAACTGACAGCTGGCTCAATGTCCTGACTTTCTCTGCCACTGTGTGCTGCTGCTGCTGCTGCAACAGAACGGGGTGCCATGAAGGACTTTCTGGAGTCATCGTGATATCTCACATCAGCAGCATGAAGATCGCTGATTGCGCCCATTAATCGTATCTTGACTTGGCGTCCTCCTTCAACTTGGCGGGAATCGATAACATCTAGAATAGTTTGTTTGAAAGTTGTCCGATCAACACGATCTGCAGTCCTACAAAGGAGAACTCGCCGCCAACGATTAGGATTCTTCTTATCAAAGTCCATGATGCACTTTTCTCCGCAAAAATGGCAATGTTCTTTAAAGTTAAATACTGTCGTCTTTGAACGATGGCTTCTTTTGCTTGTTGAAGCATCTTCCAAACAGACATTACTCGTTCGCTTCAAGTGTCTTTCAATGTGTGAGCATGATGTGTACGTTGACACAGTCTCGATGGCATTTGAGCTCGATAGATTCGTCTGCCTGTAATCTCTGTTCAAGCTCTTCATGTGTACCATCTTGTCTTGCTTTGCTTGACCGGATGATACTTCGCACTCTGTCTGGACCAACTGTTACCAGAGGTTTTCCAGCTTTAGTTGCATCGCAGGGACTGAAGAAACAGTCTCCCACGGTGATGGAGCCTCAACCTGTAACATTAGAGGTAATTATAAACATCAGTAAACATTTAATTTCTTTGTTCGTATTTTTAAAAATTCTCAGGAAACAGGTTCCACCCTGTGTACTTTTAAAAATCAATCAAATACACAGTTGCTTTCAGACAGATCATGTTAAATAATAATAATAAAAAAAACTTGCTTGCAAATAATATCGATCATTCTACTGTATCAGAAGACATTACTCTGACTTAAAACTCAGTTCTCCATGTTTCTTTCATTACATTACAAGCCTCAACTGACTTGATCAGAAACAGTTCATGCTGTTGATCTTCTGAGGTCAGCCATTTCTTCACAACTGTACTGGGGATAAACGGCTCTGCGCAAGTTATTTTCACATAGTTTTGTTGTTGTATAATTGTACTGCAAAAACGCCGATCGGCGTGGATAAATTCAGGGGGTAGGGTTATGCAAATTTGCATATTAATGAGCTAAATGTCAATGTTATCAAATTGTAAGTGGGTTTATCATTATCTCGGTCCTCTGCATCAATTTTCATCCTCCCCACTTTCCAAACATCCCCCATTCTCCCAACTAATCTCTTTCTTATCTCAAAAAAAATAAAATAAAATAAAAAAATATATACCTAATATCCATCACCTAATCTGTTGAACTCTCTCAAACATTAATATTAACAACAAAAACGATCTTATAATGCATCATCTTCCTCTCTCACACATGTGGTACTCTTTACTGTTTCACAATGCACTACTCTTCTGCTATTTCAACAGACTGCTCTCATTTCGACCTCTCCTTCATTCCTTGCCTAAAAAATCCAACTATTACAGCGCTTCTTCTCTCCATTCTCTGAATTCGCCTTCATTGTATCCATCAAGAATTGTGTTAAATCGCATCTCTGACCTAAAACTTTTAAAAACCACAGTTTGCCATGGATGTTCGCTTTCCATCAACCATTATTTTTTTCCAACTTCAGTGCCAACTCACCCCCCTCACCCCTCACCCCTCACTCTCAAAGCAACCATCCCACTCTTCTCCCTCCAAGCCTCCCTCTCACCTCTCTCAAAAATTCCCCCCTCACCTTTCTCCCACCTTTCATCCCCCTCACTCATCTTTCTCAAAGTTGCCCCCTCTCATGCACCAAGCTGCCTCCCTCCACTGCCCTCTCACCTCCATCTCTTCACTCCACCTCCTCAAATCCTCAACTGCCTTCTTCCTTGTCTCTTGTCCCCCCTCTCCCCCAGCACCACAGAGCCTATTCTCCTCCTCATTCGGCCCCTCCCCTCGCTATTCTGCAATACCCCACACTCTTTCAACAACCCTCCTTACCTCCCCCTCTCGTCCCTTGTCCTACCCTCCCCCTCCCCCTCCACCTCCTGCACCCAAAGCCTCCTCCCCTACCTCTTCATTAAAAGTGTGGACCTCAAATATCCGGGGCCTTCGCTCAAACCTTTCAGATCTTTCCATACAGGTTGCCACTGACAAACCAGACATAATCTGCCAAACAGAAACTTTCCTCTCCCAAGACGTGTCTGACTCCCAAGTATCTCTCCCCGGTTACTCCCTCTTACGGTATGACAGACCTGAGCCTCGTCCTGGTGGAGGTGTTGCTCTCTTCATCAAAGACTCTATTCCTCACTCTCCATGCACTGCTCTCACTCCCCCACACCCCCAGGAATACCTCTGGCTTCGGCTTCCCCTCCACTCCCACCTCATGTTTATATGTGTACTGTACCGTCCACCGAACAGTGATGACTCCATCTACAACTCACTATCCGAAAACATGGACCATCTTCTATCTTCTCATCCAAACTCTCTCTTTCCTCTTATGTGGTGACTTCAATTGTCATCACGCCATTTGGCTAGGTGTGGGTACCTCTCTCACCTGCCATGGCACCTCTGCAAAAGCTTTCTGCGACTCATTGGGACTGACTCAATCGGTCAACTTCCCGACCCGGATCTCAACCAATCGTACTCCATCTCTTCTGGATCTGATTTTGACAAATTTCCCTGACAATATCTGCTGCTCTTCCTTCGCTCCAATTGGTTCTTCTGACCACGTCCTTGTTAAAGTGGACATCTCTCTGGCTGTTATCAGAGAACCACCTCACCGCCGTCGAGTCTGGCATTTCACTCAAGCCGACTGGCAGGGTCTCCGAGCAGCCATCCAACTTACAGACTGGTCTCCTATCACTACTTTCTCAAACATCAACTCATCCTGGGAATTCTTTCAAAGAAACTTGCTCTCCCTCATGCACAGATTTATCCCCTCTCGTGTTCAGTTGTCCTACCCTTCCTCCCGCCCTTGGTTTACTGAAGCTTGTGGCGAGGCAGTTGTCCTGAAACAACTTGCCTTTGCCTCATGGAAAGCAAACCCAACTGAGGGCAATCTCAGTTCTTTCCACAAAGCTCGGAACAAGTGTGTATCTACCCTCAGGAGAGCCAGAAAACAACATCTTTCTCATCTCAAGTCTGAACTCTCAAACCTCTCTCCCTCCTCAAAATCCTGGTGGTGTTTAATCAAATCTGTTTCTGGTGTATGTTCCCCCTCCATCCCCTCTCTTACCTCAAATGGCCGCACTGCTGATTCCACACGTGATAAAGCTGAATGTCTAAACTCGGTGTTTGCAGCTAAATATTGTGTCCTAAACTCATCACTTTCTCTACCCACTTTACCCAGTCGCACCCAACTGTCCCTGGACTCTGTATCTTTTTCTTCTGACAAAGTGGAGAGCTTGCTTTCAAACCTCGAGTCAGATTCTGCAACCGGTCCAGACGGCATCAGCCCACGTGTCCTCAAAGCCTGCTCTTCTGCTCTTGCTCACCCTCTCTCTGTTCTATTCACCCTCTCATTTGCCCAAGGTCATCTGCCATCTGCTTGGAAATCTGCTAACATCACTGCCCTGCATAAAAAAGGTGCAAAAACAGATCCCTGTAACTACAGACCAATCAGCCTTCTCCCAATCATTAGCAAGGTCATGGAATCCATCATCGCTTCAGACATGAAATCCTTCCTCTTCTCCAATGGCTTGATTTCCAATCATCAATTTGGTTTCAGAAAAGGTCACTCTACCCTGGATATGCTGCTTCTGCTCTCCCATCAATGGATGGAGGTCCTCAATGCCAGACAGGAAATCCGAGCCGTATCCCTGGACATATCACGTGCTTTTGACACAGTCTGGCACCCTGCACTACTCACCAAACTCTCTTCCCATGGTATTCAAGGCCATCTCCACTCAAAGCTCAGTCACAGTCACAGTCAACGTGTGGCCCTAAATGGAGTTCTTTCATCCCCTCTTCCTGTGCAGGCTGGAGTTCCTCAAGGTAGCGTTCTGGGCCCTGTTCTTTTTCTGGTTTTCATCAATGATTTCTCGGACTCTCTGGAAAATCCTCTATTTCTCTTTGCCAACGACTCCACCCTCTGCCGTACCATTTGTCATCCCTCAGACCGGCAAGCAGCAGCTTCTTCGCTCACTGCAGATCTGGATAAAATCACAAACTGGTCCAACACGTGGAACATGTCCTTCAATCCAGACAAATCTCACACTCTCACTATGTCTCTTCGAAAGGACCGTTTACAAACCCCCCCCATCCACTTTCTCAACAATCCTTTCTTCTGGGTCTCACTTCTGGAAAGGAAGAAGTCCTTTCTTTCAGGCTTCTGGGTCTCACGATCTGTCATGACCTTTCCTGGGAAAGCCACATTTCAAACCTCACCTCCAAAGCCAGGTGCCGACTGGGAATCCTCCGTCGTGCAAAGTCCTTCCTCGGCCCACCTGAGCTCCTGACCACTGACAAAGCTTTTGTCCGCAGCCTGATGGAGTACTGCTCTCCCCTCTGGGCTGGTGCTCCTGCCTCCCACCTTTCTCGGCTTCACGCTGTAGAAACCAAGGCATTTCGGATCATTGGCATCTCCCACAATGAGGCTGAGTCTTTGGGCCTCTCACTCAATCACCACAGGTTGGTCGGTGGTCTTTCTGTCTTCTACCATCTCCTCTCCAGTCTCGCCCCCCTGCTCTCTCTACGATTTGTCCCCACCTCATTTCCGCAGGGCGCTCAAGGTCTGCCAACAACCCCCTTCTGGTAAAACTACCAAAATCACGAATCACTGCTCACCTTCACTCTTTCATTCCTCTTTTTTTCCCGACTTTGGAATAAACTCCCTCACTCTATTCATTCCCATTCTTCTTCTTTCCAGGCCTTCAAAACAGCTGTTCACCAACACCTCTTATCATCCCCCATCCAAATCCTCGATCATTTATACCCCTGATAATCCACCCAAGCCCACCTCCTTCAAATTCCCTGCTTTCCTTCTTGAAAGTCCCTGTAATGTCCATCTTCTATTCCCCATGTTCCCCGTCCCATCCCTCTCCCTTCCACAGATCTCCTAATGTCTATGTTCCCCACTGTTTTGTCCTTCCCACTCCCTCCCCTCTTGCCTCATGCCCCCCTTGATGTGCGTTGTGTTTTAGCTCTCATACGAGCCTCGACAAGGTATACAAAAGAAAAAAATGTTATAAAAGATTATGAATGGGTTGGACAACTTTGATAAAACTCCACAAGTGTGTTCAGCCAAAGCCAAGGAAGAAATCACTTGATTTTGGTGTCGGTCAAAAGTCAAGGTCAAAACAAATTCTAAATTTTCTGGATGTAATGTATAAAATGGTGAAAAGTGAACTTTTTATTCCAAAATTAGTGGGACATCTAAAGGAGTCGTTTGGAGTCAAATAGGACAAACACTGAGTGAATGAGGTCACAGCGAACTTGAGTTAAAACTTTAAAAGGTAAGAAATGAAAATTAATCAAATGAAGCGGGAAAAAAACCTTATGATCATATTGGGAATTACGAAGGGATGAGACTATAGTGTTTGGTGAACTTGGGTTAAAATGAAACATCCCAGATGTTGATAAAAATGAACAAAAATGTTACGTCTGCCGCCGAAGGTTTTCACCCATCTGTGTTTGTTTGTGACTTGTGAAATTGAAGATTTTTCAAGTGGATTCATCAGTCGATTTTGTTATTCTGTCTGCATCTCTGTGTATGTTTGTCTGTCTCTGTGAGTCTGTTTCTTCACGTACAGGTCACAATTCCAAACCGATCTTCACAAAACTTCACCACATGGTAGAGTTTATCATAAGGAAGAAGCCTGTTGCTTTTGAGGCCAAAAGGCCCAAGGTCAACAACTGAGGTGAGATTTCTAAAATCCTCAATTTTCATCTGATCGACTTGAAATTTAAAGAGGATTTATATTTCAGGTCATTGAATTAAACCACCAATTATTTTTGAGGTCCATACATCGGCCAAATGGTCAACATAGGCCGAATTTCTAAAATACTGGATTTTCGTCTGTTTTACTTGAAATTTGATGAGCATTTGCCATTAGGTCATTGAATTCAACCACCTATTATATTGGAGGTGAACATAGGCCAAAAGATTTTGGTTCGGATCCAGTCCATCAGTGGGATACAAAATGTGAACTGTTCCACCTAACAGAGGTATGCGCTCTACCGAGTGCTGTTATACTTTGCGCTGTTTTGCCAAGTGTCGCTCTATGAGTGATTTTTCATTTGTCTGTTTGTGTGCAGCATATCTCAAAAAGTTGCGAACGGATTCAGACGAAACTTGGTGAACATGTTGGGTGTGTGACAAGGAAAAATAGTTTCAGTTTTGGAGAAGATCCAAATCCAGATCCGGATCTAATAATTTTTTAAGTGATTCTTCACCATTGAAAGATAGGGCGAAAAACGATATCGTACTGTATAGCACGATATTTCAAAAATGTAATGGGCCCGATATGTTCTCGTGGATCAGGCATTACGTGGTGGAGGTATGCGCTCTACAGAGTGCCTTTCCAGTTTATAATGGAATCACAGGTCATGTGACGATGCTCTTTATGATTACAATGCAAAACAGCGGTGGTTTTGTTAGGGTTAGGGGAAGGGGGGAAGGCAGCGCGAGGGGAAGGGGGGAAGGCAGCGCGAGAAGAAGAGGGGAAGGCAGCGTGAGGGGAAGGGGGGAGGGAGTGCAAGGGGACAGGGGGAGGCAGCATGAGGAGAAGGGGGAAAGGCAGCATGAGGGGAAGGGGGGAAGGCAGCGCGAGGGGAAGGGGGAAGGCAGCGCGAGGGGAAGGGGGGAAGGCAGCGCGAGGGGAAGGGGGAAGGCAGCGCGAGGGGAAGGGGGAAGGCAGCGTGAGGGGAAGGGGGAAGGCAGCGCGAGGGGAAGGGGGAAGGCAGCGCGAGGGGAAGGGGGGAAGGCAGCACGAGGGGAAGGGGGAAGGCAGCGCGAGGGGAAGGGGAGAGGCAGCGCGAGGGGAAGGGGGAAGGCAGCACGAGGGGAAGGGGGGAAGGCAGCGCGAGAGGAAGGGGGAAGGCAGCATGAGGGGAAGGGGAAGGCAGCGCGAGGGGAAGGGGGAAGGCAGCGCGAGGGGAAGGGGGAAGGCAGCGCGAGGGGAAGGGGGAAGGCAGCGCGAGGGGAAGGGGGAGGCAGTGCAAGGGGACAGGGGGAGGCAGCACTACAGAGGAGCGGAGGCAGCATGGACGGAGGGTGGAGGCAGCACGACCGGAGGGCGGTGGCGGCACGACAGGGGTGGAGGCAGCATGACGGGAAGGGGGTGGAGGCAGCATGACGGGGGGGTAGGTGGAGGCAGCATGTCAGGGCGTGTAAGCAGCACGACCGGAGGGTGGAGGTGGCATGACAGGGGGCAGAGGCAGCATGACGGGGTGGGGGGGGTTGGAGGCAGCATGACGGGGGGTAGGTGGAGGCAGCATGATGGGGGGTAGGTGTAGGCAGCATGACGGGGCGGAGGCAGCACGACCGGAGGGCGGTGGCGGGACAACAGGGTGCGGAGGCAGCATGACGGAGGGATGGAGGCAGCATGATGGAGGGGTGGAGGCAGCCTGACGGAGGGGGAGCAGAGGCAGCATGACAGGGAAGAGGGAAAGGCAGCACGAGGGGAAGGGGGAAGGCAGCACGAGGGGAAGGCAGTGCGAGGGGAAGGGGGAGGCAGAATGAGAAGGGGGGAAGGCAGCACGAGGGGAGAGGTGAAGGCAGCGCGAGGGGAGAGGTGAAGGCAGCGCGAGGGGAGAGGTGAAGGCAGCGCGAGGGGAGAGGTGAAGGCAGCGCGAGGGGAGAGGTGAAGGCAGCGCGAGGGGAGAGGTGAAGGCAGCGCGAGGGGAGAGGTGAAGGCAGCGCGAGGGGAGAGGTGAAGGCAGCGCGGGGGAAGAGGTGAAGGCAGCGCGAGGGGAGAGGTGAAGGCAGCGCGAGGGGAGAGGTGAAGGCAGCGCAAGGGGAGAGGTGAAGGCAGCGCGAGAGGGGGGGGGGTTGAAGTCGCACGGGGGGCGGGGAAGGCAGCGTGAGGGAAAGGGGAGGTAATGGGAAGGCAGTCTGAGGGGAGGGAATGGGGGAGGCAGCATGATGAGGAGGTGGAGGTAGCATGACAGGAGGCTGAAGGAACATGATGGGGGGGGGGGAAGCGGAGGCAGCATGACAGAGGGCGGAGGAGCACGACCGGGGGCCGGAGGCAGCATGACCGGGAGGGCGGAGGCCGCACGACCGGGAGGCGGAGGCGGCACGACCGGGAGGCGGAGGCGGCACACGGGGGGGGGGCGGAGGCGGCACGACGGGGGGGCGGAGGCGGCACGACGGGGGGGGGTGGAGGTGGCACGACGATGGGGGGGTGGAGGCAGCACGACGGGGGGGGTGGTGGAGGCAGCATGACGAGATGAATTAATGAACCCAAACACCCAATTTTCTCTCATGAACTTCCTCGGAGTTCCTTGGTGTGCATGCAAAGTTTCAGGCTGCGAGGTGTCATGATTTTGGAGTTATGGAGGACACACACACACACACACACACACACACACACACACACACACACACACACACACACACACACACACACTTAAGGAGTATGGCTGACTAATCACAGGTTACTAATCTAATCGCTAACTAATCACAGGTTCACTTCATCCTGATTAACACTTCGTATATGAACTAATCACAGGTTCATTTCATCCTCATTAACACCTCGTATTTTAACGAAAGATTCACTTCGCGGCCTCAACAACACCTGGTATTTGAACTGAAGGTTTACTTCATCCTAACTAGAGGGGGAGCATGCGGGAGAGTGCAAAACCTCCACCGCCAATAATGCTGGGTCACTCAAGTGAACCTTATGTTATTCATTAAATATGTCAACAGTGCTGACAGAGTTATAGTTCTTTTCTCCAACATTTTTTTTTTTGGGGGGGGGGGGGGTTGGAAATCACCTAAAACATGTAAAAATGCAAAAAATGAAAAAAAAAAAATCGAAATTTTGTTGAAAACAAAGTTGCAATTTTTTTTTTCTCAAGCAATCTTTTTGGGGGGGGTTAGAAATCACTTAAAACATGTAGAAATGCAAATAAATTTTTTTCTTTTTTTTTGGGGGGGGGGGTTGGAAATCACTTAAAATATGAACATATGCAAAAACAAAAATTACTCTATTTTTTGGGGGGTGGTAAAAAAAAAATTTGCGGGGGGAGTTGGAAATCACTTAAAACATGTCGAAATGCAAAAAAAAAAATTTTTTTCTCTAAATTTTTTTTTTGGGGGGGGGGGGAGGCAGCATGAGGAGAAGGGGGAAAGGGAGCATGAGGAGAAGGGGGAAAGGCAGCACGAGGGGAAGGGGGGAAGGCAGCACCAAGTCCAAAATTTAATGGCATGATCCTTGGACCATACCTACCCCCCCCCCCCCCCCCACCAAGTTTCGTCGAAATCCGTCGAGGAGTTTTTCCGTAATACTGTTCACAAACAAACAAACAAAGAAACAAACACAAACATAAAGGGGTGAAAACAGTAACCTCCATCCATCTTCGAAGATGGCGGAGGTTAATTACCACCTCGTATTTGAACCAGAGGTTTACTTCACGTCCTCATTAACACCTAGTATTTGAAAGTGATGAGATAATGAATCCTTTACCCTCACCATATCCCTCTCCAACACACATTACAGGTACACGGTAAACACGGACACTTACCCTTGTACAAGGCTGTAACTGCAGAACCTGTGATATAGTGAGGATAGTTCACCTTGCAGGTATAATTCCCATAATCATCAAGTTTCACAGATTTGAATGTTAATGAAAATGTTCCATGATGTTCTTCGGACACTTACATGCTCAAACCGTCCATGTAATGTTCTCCTATCTTGGAAAAACGAGCAATTGAGTGTTTGTTGGAGTCGTACCACTCTATAGAAAATAATGGGAAATCGATTGCAATTGGAACTTCATGTGAACCAGGAGAGAAGTCACAGGTTAAGGTAGATTCTTGACCAGGTGAAGCCACAATGAACTCGGGGCAGTGAACAAACAATTTACCTGAAAAACACAAACAATAGGATTTGATTAAAATTAACTCTCAGGTAAAAGATAATATCACTCAAGTAATCCCACTAAAAGGATAAGAAGAAACTTAAATAACTATTCAATTAAAAGAATCACATTCAATTGACGATGACAATGAGCTCATAATGATGTGACATTTTCCTTTCAGTTCAGAAACCATTTTTGTTTTTGTCATTCTGTACACTTACCTGTTTTATTTTATTTCATAATTAACTGCAGAGACACCTGAATGTGCACTCGATCGTTTTTGTAAACCAAGTTTAGATTCACAGAAGAGTGTGGACACAGAACGGATGAGGACGCAACAGGGCAAAAGGAACAGAAAAAAAAGAGGGGGGGGGTGGAGGATTGAGAGGGGACACAAACAGCAGGGTTGAAGGACAAAATAAACAGATGGACAACAAGGGATGTGGGGAAGAATGAGGGGTTGGAGAGAATGCAGGGGGTTTAATGGGGGTATAAAAGATCATTGTGCCAGATTGGAAACTATCTGAGATGGTTGTGAACAGTTGTCTTGAAGGCCTGGAGGGTAGAATGACATTGAAGAGAAGAAAATGTGGAAGTTCATCCCACAGTTGGGGTTGGGGAGGGGTTAGAGGAACGAATGAGGAGGTGAGCAGTATCCTGAAATGGTCCCCATATCTAGATTCTGTCAAAGAAAGAATGCTCCAGGCAGCGAACCAATACAGAGGTTCAAATCACTTTTCACTTTATTTTAAAACACTCCAAGTGCAACGGTAAAAACCATGCATTTCCACACAAAACCACACCGTTCCACCAGATAGGGAAGAGCAAAACGCCCGCGCCATTCCCAGCATGCCTGGTGTTGGCTTAATGGTTAGGGTGGTGGTCCCGAGTTGAAATCCCACTCAGCTGTTGAATTAATACCAGGTGGGGTTAACTCGGCCTGTCATCCTTCCGAGGTTGGCAAAATGAGTGCCAGCATGCTGGTATCCTGTCGGAGTGGCGACCCGTCCAGGATTGTACCCAATAGCCAAGGGGACTGCTTAGGCAGCACCAACGCTCTGCACAGAGGATGATCCCAATCTCCTCCTCCTCCTCCTTCCCAGCAGAGATGACAACACATTGGTGGAGAATAAATATGCATGAGGCAAGACATGGGTGGAACATAAATATGTATATCGATATATATTACATTCAAACTTGGTTACATCACAAGCATTGATCATGGATTTCAGTAGTTTCACCAGAAGGGGGTTGATGGTTGACCGTGTGCCCTGCAGAAACCGAGAGGGGGAACAAAGCATGAAAAGACAAGATGATGCAAGACGAGAAAGGAGGTGCTGGAAGACAGAGAGGCAACTGACATGATAGCAAAGCGATATGCCCATAGGCAGCTTCATCGCAGAAGATTCCAATGATCTTGAAGGCCTTGGTTCCATAGCGTCAAGCTGAGCAAGATGTGAGGCAGGGAAGCCAGCCCAGAGGGGAGAGCAGTACTCCATCAAGCTGCGGATGATGGCCTTGAAGGTGGATACGAGTTCAGGTGTGCCAAGGAAGGACTTTGTATGATGGAGGACGCCCAGTCAGCGGCTGGCTTTGGAGGCCAACATTGAGATGTGGTTTGTCCAAGAAAGATCACGGCTGATAGTGAGACCCAGGAGTTTGAATGACCGAACCTCCTCCAGTGGATTGTTGATAAAGTAGATGGGTGGGTTTGCCAAACGGTCCTTTTCGGAGAGAGATAGTGAGATTTGTCAGGATTGAAAGGCATATTTCAAATGTTTGACCAGCTTGTGATTTTTTTTTCCAAGGTCTGAAGAGAGAAGAAACTGCAGCCTGCCTGTCTGAAGGATGATGGATGTCACAGCAGAAGGTGGAGTCATCAGCAAATCAAATAGATAAAGGGGAATTTCCAGTCAGATCGATCATTTATAAAGATTAGAAATAGGACTTGGCCCCGACTGAGATTGGGCCAAAAACAATAAATGGCATGATATTTCAAAAAGGTATTGGGCCCGATATGTTCTCGTGGATGAGGAATTGCATGGCGGAGGTAAGCGCTCTACCGAGTGCCCTTCTATTTGAAGTAGAGATGTCACCATCTCATCCATTCATAAAAGGTTAAACCTCGCTAGTTTCTGGATAATTGTCCTGTCTATGAGATGGTCATTTAAAACCCAGCTGGCACACAAATTATCTTCAGGGATGGACCACAGTTGGTTGAACATCTCCCTATAATAAGAGGAAAATATGGATTTCACAACACAAACAGGAGGCTCTGATCCATACATCACGACACTCAATGGGTGAGTTTTTCATAAACTTAAATAATTGGGATCATAATTCCAATAAATTGTACAAAAACTCCACACCAATTAAACATTGGGCTTGGAGGGATAGACATGTAATTGAGGATAACACAGCTATATCATCTTGACACTCAACAATTAAATAACTTTCTTTTTTACCAAATATCCCAAAAATATTACAATAAAATGGGGAACATAAATAAATCAGAGTGAGAAAAGAGGGAATCAAAACTTACAGTACAAATCGATGGTGACCCTTCGAGTTTGTCCACTGTATGTAACAATACATGTTATCATATCCACTTGAGTCACATTGTTTAGATTCAACGTCGCGTCTCCATTTCTCAGATTTTGTTCATTCATCATTACTCGTCCCTTGTACAAAGAACTTGGTTCAATCTTCCCGTTTTTATAAGTGAGGATTGTGCGACCATTGATCCATTCTAACTCCAACTTGCTCAGATCAATTGGTCCAGAATCCTTATTCATGGTGAAGGTGCAGGGAAGAGATACATTTTCACCAAACACAAATCCCACTTCAGATGGAGCCCCAACCTTCAATCCACCTGAAACAAGGATTGGGGGGGGGGGGAGGAGGAGAGAGAGACAGAGAGAGGGACAGAGAGAGGGACAGAGAGAGGGACAGAAAGAGGGACAGAGACAGTGAAACAGAGAGACAGAAACACAGAGAGACAGAGAGTTGATTAACCAACAAGATCAGCTGATATGTAACATTTACAACAAAAAAGAACTTCCTTTACAAACAAAACAAGAGAAAGAGCATTCAGAGATGGCGTTCCCTCACCAGGACTTGTTTTGTGTGGTGTATTTTGTGTGGGCTTTGTGTACTGGTGTGTTACATAATTAATAAGAGACAATTATAAATGCCACTTTTTCACTGCTCGCAGAGGTAACCGTGTACCAAGACGTCCTGCTTTGATGGGACACCTGACCCTGCCCCCACGACATTTTTTATATATTATCCAATTGAATTTAAAATGGGATTAAAATTAATTCAATGTAAATCAAATGGAAGACCAAATAGGTACAGTCTGACATTGACTCAGTTTGATCAATGTATTAGTGAGTTGAGCAAAGAGATGTTCCAACTCCAAGCTTCGGACAGAGATGGACAAGATTGCCGGCATCCTCAGTGAGAATGGATATCCTGAGTATATCATCAGGAGGTTTATGCACAAATTCCTCACTGTTACAGATGAACGGAAGATGGGTCCTAAAAAGTGCCCGATCTACATCAAAATTCCTTGGAAAGGGAAAATGTCGCAAAGATATGAGGAACAAATCAAAAGATGTGTCTCAAACACGTATCCGGCTGTTCGTCCAAGAGTGATTTTCATCTCTCGACGTCTGATTCCTGCAGCTAAGAAGGATGTTCTGCCTGCCTCAAAACTTAGCAATATTATTTATGAGTTCAAGTGTCGATGTGATGCTCGGTGTGTCGGCAGAACTACTCAGACTCTGACTGACAGAATCAAACAGCACGTCCCTTTGTCCATCAGGAAAAACACAATTGGTACACGAATACATCCGGTACGTGCTTGTGGGAAGGTCCCAGCATCAATCCCAACATAGTGTGCATCTGCTATTGGACAGCATTTGATTGAGAATGCAAACTGTGCTGAAAATTATAATGTGGATGCATTCAAGATATTGAGTAGAGGATGAAGTTTCATGCATCTCCGAATACAAGAAGTGATATTTATCTGTTCCATGGACCCCATGTTATGTTGGCAAAAAGAGTTTGTCCACTCGCTTTGCTTATTTGTGCAAAGAAGAAGAAGAACACCAACTCGTCTCATGATCACAGATTGTGATGAAGAAGATTCTACAACAGCCTTAGCGGTTCCGCCTCAGACTCTGCAACCTCCAATTGGAGAGCTGAACACTGAACAGGCTCCTCCCACCTCGACATTGGGAGGTGATGATGATGAGTGGAGAACGTCCAATCAGAATTGACTTTGTTGATCGGTGTCGATTGGACTGTTCTTCTTCATTACTCACTCACTTTGTGCGAATTTCACCTGAAGAGAGCACAACGAAAAGCTTTGTGGTTTTCTTTTTATGAAATATAAATCCTCTTCAAATCCAAGTGAATCGGATGAAATTTAAAGATTTTAGAAATCACACCGAAGTTGTTGACCTTTTGACCTCAAAAGCAACAGGATTCTTCCTTATGACAAACTCTACCATGTGGTGACGTTTCGTGAAGATCGGTTTAAAATTGTGACCTGCAGGCGACAAACAGACAGAAAGAGAAACAGACAAACAGACAGACAGAATTACAAAATCGACTAACAAACAAACTAACAAATCGAAGATTGCAAATCTTCGATTTTGCAAGTAACAACAAACAGACAGAAAGGGGGTGAAAATATCATCTCCTTCACCTTCGGTGGTGGAGGTAGTCAAGACGACATTTTGTTTTGGAAAGGAAAATAATTATTAGGATCAAATCAAACATTTCACCGTCACAGATGAGGATAATAATAATTGCATTGACATTGATGACGATTCAGAACTTCAGGACTCACCAGCATCGATTAAAAACAAACCAAACAAGTGCATCACGAGAACATCTTGAATAAACAATCTCTTCATCAGCTTGGACATCTTCATTGTGTTCAGTTTATGGTTTCTCAATCTCTCACAAAGAGCTCATATGAGATCTGGAAATGTTCTCAATAAGAAGAGATCTGGAAAATATTAAACATCACGAGTTAGTTAATCACAAGTCGACAAAACAACACAAGGTGGGAGATCAGAAACACAAATGAGTAGCGGTACTTGTTGATTGTAGGTTTAACTAGTTATCCTCCATTGGAATGGATCATCTCAGAATTGAACGTTACACATTTAAAGTGGATGGAAAACCAAGTTGAGAAATGTTGACAATTATAAATCAGTTTAATATCGCAGGATTCAATTTGCAAGCGAGTGAGGGAATTTAAACAATTAGTTTATATACTCGGATGGGATGGCATTGAGAGGATGGGAGGACAAAAACAAACAAAAAAAACCCAACAATCTTGTGATGAACAAGATAATTGGAGAGAACAACCACAACAACCCCATAACAGTATGGCTTGATATGTTGCCCAACAGAATTATGTCATGTCATGGCATCCAGCATGGAGAACGCTTTGACAACATTTACCTGCGACTCGGCTGAACCGAATAAACGGAGTTGTGGGTAAATGTAGATGATGTGAAGGGGATTGTAAGAGCTTGGTAATGATTCATATGTATAGAGTTTGATGATGGTGATGCACAAAGTGCTGAGACCAAGATAGGAAATAGGACAAAAGGAAAGACATTATCGTTTTATTGTTGTGAGCCAGGGGTCGGTGGCGAGGAGCGACCGTGAGAGGGAGCAGAAAGGCCGTCTCCCAAGAAACACCCGGAATAGAAGGTCGTCACCCCGGAGAACTCCGAAGTCAACGGGTTCCTTAGCGGACCGTGGACGCCAATATTTGATGGCGTGGGGTAGGGTTAATTGCCCAATTTCAATAAACCTAAGTACCCACGTCATCTAACTTCCGTGGAAAACCACACCCTCGACGGACCTCGGGCGGAACGGGCCGTTTACCGAGCCCGATTCGGGTGTAAACCGAGCGGGGATTACTAAGATCCGTCGGTCCAAATGAACAATTTAGTTAGCTCTCATACGAGCCTCGACAAGGTTTTCAAAAAAAAAAAATTACAGCAACAAGGCCTCCCTAATTCCCAATATGCACAGTGCTAAAAACCAATGAAAGAAATGACAGCAACGAGCAGGTACATTTAACAAGAGGATTTATTTATGAACAATAATCGGGGAAGGGAGCACACAAAGAGCAGAGTTAAAACCGAATATGCAGTCAATGTACAAGGCGACATACTTAAGCAATGTCTACTTATCGGACTGCCGCCACACACACACACACACACACACACACACACACACACACACACACACACACACACACACACACACACACACACACACACACACACACACACACACACACACACACACACACACGCCGGTTGCCCTTTATTGTGCCCTACATCTTGGGAGGGAGGACGAGCTGAGGGAAGAGCCTGGTCTTGCACCACGAACACGAACACGCGCCGATATAACAGGGACCAAGGATTCAGCCACGGACGCCAGCCAGCTCGAATAATGACGAGGCAAGGATTCACTGTGACGAGACCAGAGCCAGCGACAAGATGAGACCAGCCACGAGCCGACCGCGCCGTCCCATGTCTCTCTTCCCCAACCGGGGTCGGGGGGGGGGGGAGGGGGAACGTGTCGACGTCACCACACCCCTCAATCGCTGGGGAAAATCGGCCGTCTCTCCGTGATTGCTCAGGGGGCGTATCGGGGTGTCTCGATCCCCCGCCCCCCGAAGAGACTCTGCTTCTCTTGGAGCTCGCTCTGCGCCCATTGGTTGAAAGGCGGCAAACGCGTTCGCACCCTTCTGATTGGCCTAAGCGTGGAGTCAGAACTTCGGTGACCAAGGGAACTCCGCCCTCATGCGTGTTCAGCACGCCATCGTGTGGGGAATGGTCCATAGTGTTGTTGTTATTTTTGTGGATATAAATTCTTGAGCGAAGAAAATAACTCGCAGCGCACACACACTTAATCACCCATTAAACATTGGGACGGGATCTAACTATCCACATATACTTATCGAGATAACTGAACGACGGGGACTCTGTCTGTGTGCAGTGCGCTTCCAAATCCGTAACATTATTTCTTCAAATAAATATATTGTTGTGGTTGACGAAATTCGCAAACCACCATTCAGGTCCCGTAGGTGAGATATCTCTATAAGTATATGTGTAGTTAGGCCCAAACCCGTTGTTTAGAGGGAATAAATGTCATTCATTCGGGCTGCGACCCTTCTAGATAGCCGTTTTTCTTTTACTATCTTTATTTTGGACCAGCCGCCATTACTTCCACCACCAACCACGTCTCAACAGCCATCACACAACAACCACCAACCGCAACGCCGCTTCACAACAACAGCCACGACCCTAGCCGTCACATCTCGCTCTCGTAACCATCACATCACCGCCATTCCCGCGCCGCTTGTGGGCGCCGATCCTGGACTCGTGCAGGGCGCGCACCGAGCAGCGGGTGCAAAAACACCAGCCTTTCCGAAGAAATCGGATCAAAAATGATTCACGCCCACTTTTCCTCTGTCCAATGGGGAGCCAGCCAGAGGTGAAGGGTCGAAGGTGAAGGAGCGAAGCCCCGGGGGCTATAAAGGGCCACGTTCGCTCGCAGTAGTAGTTGAGTCAGTCAAGGAGAGTTGAGAAGAGAAGAGTCAGAGAAAGCAGTTGGACGGAGCTGAGAAGAGTGGAGAGGTGGCGGCGGCGAAGGCAGTCGAGAGGGCGCTCGTGTCAGAGTCGGGGAGCTGCGGAGAGGGGAGGCCGGTAACGCGACCGAGGTCGCGGTGGAGACGCTCGTCGCGGGACCCGAGCCAGCGAGATATCCTCATTCCCCCGAGCATCAACAACCCCCTCCTGTTTCCCCCCGCGCTGAGATAGTGAGAGAAGGGGGCCCCGTTCCCACCCCATACCAGGCAGTGCCAGCGAGGCCCGCGGAGTCGGGGCGCCACCGCCATTTTGCGGCTCATCACCAGACGGGTAGGCTCGACGCGGTCTCGGCCCCAGGCCCGTCTGCCCCCCTCATCGTTGAGGGTGGTCCCTTTTTCTTTTGCTTTGAGTATATGTGTTGTCGGCGCCGTCTGTGAAGTAAAACTGCATAAGTGTTACCGTGTGCTCGGTAGTCGGTCGTAGATCTGCAGTGTGTTTTTCTTTTGTTACATTTGCTTTTTGTGCAGAATTGTTGTGTTTCTTCTATTTTTACATTTGCTTTTGGTGTATAATTGTATATGTGTGCTTTCCGTTTGCCGCGGAATAAATGTGCTTTATGTTGAACTGTTTTTCCCGTTTCGCTTCGTCTTTTCCTTTATTGAATCTCCATCTTACTTCACGTAAAGGGTTGGTCGTGGGCTAAATACGCCCGATAATTAATCGAACCGTCGAGGTTGACGATAACACCGCTCGGTTATCCCGATAGTACGGAACGGGTCGCTTAAAGTGGCCCGTGTCCGAAGTCGACCTGCGGCGAGGTGCGATCGCCCGGTCTACCCTCCGTGTGGGTACTTAGGCAGGTCGAATTTGGCGAGCAACCCTATCCCACGCGGGGGGGCTGATTGGCACGATCGTGGTGAGGCCGAAAGGCCCACCCGTGACTAGTTCCCGGCGTTAGTCCGAGAGAGTCACGACAGGATTGTCCGTCCGGTGGGCGACGTGCCGCGATTCGAGTTACGTGGCCGTTCGCACGCCGGCGGGCGCGAATCCGCAACAACATACAAATTGGGGTGGTTGGGATTACGCATTTGTAAAGAAGGTGGTGCTTCCAACGAAAAGTAAAAAACTAGATCGACTCTGCTAATTTGAGCAAAAAAAGCGATTGCGCCTGAAGGAAGCCGACTGCAAAGGCGGCGAAGAGTTGCCCGAGACCGGGTGTGCTCTCACTTTTTTACTTTACATTGGAAGCATCTTCTTCTTCTTCTTTAAAAACATTATATATATATATATATATATATATATATATATATATATATATATATATATATATATATATATATATACAATATATATATATATATATACAATATATATATATATATATACATATATATATATATATATACATATATATATACATATATATATACATATATATATATATATACATATATATATATATATATATATACACATATATATATATATATATATACACATATATATATATATATATATATATGTATATATATATATATATATATATATATATATATATACATATATATATACATATATACATATATATATATGTATATATATATATATATATATATATTGTTGCGGTTTTCGCGCCCGCCTGGCGTGCGACGGCCACGTAACTCGAATCGCGGCACGTCGCCCACCGGACGGACAATCCAGTCGTGACCCTCTCGGACTAACGCCGGGAACCAGTCACGGGTGGACCTTTCGGTCTCACCGCGATCGAGCCAATCAGCCCCCGCGTGGGATAGGGTTGCTCGCCAAATTCGAACTACCTAAGTACCCACGCGGAGGGTAGACCGGGCGATCGCACCTCGCCGCAGGTCGACTTCGGACACGGGCCACTTAAGCGACCCGTTCCGTACTATCAGAATAACCGAGCGGTGTTATCGTCGACCTCGACGGTTCGATTAATTATCGGGCGTATTCAGCCCACTACCAACCCTTTACGTGAAGCAAGATGGGGATTCAATGGAGGAAAAGACGAAGCGAAGCGGGAGAACAGTTCAACAATAAAGCACATTTATTCTCGGCACACGGGAAGCACACAAATACAATTCCACCAAATGCACACAAAAAAAAGAAAACACAATTCCATTTACACAAAAGCAAACATAAAAGTGAAAACACAGTGCAGAGCTAATACCGACTACCGAGCACACGGCAACACTTATACAATTCTACCTCACAGACGGCGCCGACAACCCATACCCAAAACCAAGTAAAAGAAATCCCCACGAATGAGGTAGGCCTGAGGCCGAGACCGGGTCGGGCCTACCCGTCTGGTGATGAGACGCGGAGCGGCGATGGCCCCGCAACCCGCGGGCCTCGTGGACAGTGCCTGGCAGGGGGTGGGAACGGGGCCCCCTTGGTCGCACTATCTCAGCGCGGGGGGAAACAGGAGGGGGTTGCTGATGCTCGGGGTATAGAGGATCTTTATTATCCCTGGTGTGCGTCTCCACCTCGGCCAGGTCGCGCTGCCGGCCTCCCTCGGGCGTGCAGCTCCTGGCACCGACGCGAGCACCCCCTCGTCCGACTCTCCTCAGCTTCTCCAGCCACTGCAGGCTTCGGGCTCCAGACTTCTTTCGTTCTCGTTTGCGACCCTGACTCCTTCTCGTTCTGACTCCTTCGCGACTCTCCTCTCCGACTCTCCTCTGCGACTCTCTCCTTGTTCTCGTTTGCGACTCTCTTCTGACTCTTCGTTCCCTTTTTGCTGACTCCTTTGACTGACGAACACCGTCCTTTTATCCCCCCGTAACTTCGCCTTTTACCCCCTCCCTTTGACCTTTCACCTCGCTCCCCATTGGCCCGAGAAAAAGTGGGCGTGAAGGCTTTTTGATCCACAAATTTGCATATATCGATCGCCCTGGGGGCGGGGCCAATTCGCCCCTCGCTCACCGATTGGACGGCAAAAAGTGGGCGTGTGTCGTTTTCGATCCGTTTTTGAAGCAGAAAATCCGTGATTTTGTACACGCTGTTCAACGTGCGCCCTACACGAGTCCAGCATCGGTGCCCATGAGTGGCGCGAGATGACGGTGATGCGATGGTGGCGAGTTGTGACGGTAAAGGTCGTGGCGGTTGTGGTGAAGCGGCGTTGTGGTTGGTGGTTGTTGTTGTGGTTGTGATGGTGGCGATTGGTCCAAAATAAAGATAGTGAAAGAAAAACGGCTATCCTGAAGAGTCGCAGCACGTATAAATGACATGTATTCCCACTAGACAACGGGTTTGGGCCTAACTACACATGCACTTACCGAGATACCTCACCTAAGGGACCTGAATGGTGGTTTGCGAATCTGGTAACCACAACACTACCCCCTTCCCTTTTTACAGACTCGTCCCGAGTCGTCAAATTTTCGTGTGCCATCATGTGTAGTTTTCCCCTAGTACACTTTACCTACGGATCCCTGAGTGCGACATTCATGGTATTCGTGTCCCCAAAATAAATAACCTGAGGGCTGCGTAACTATCTAAACAAACTCACTCACACGGACGACTTAAATAAAATTGCCGGCGCTAAGACAAACATGCCGGGGGCGCACTCATATGTACAGTACATCTTAACCTTAACTTACAAATTTTACACTAAACCATGGCCCAGGATCATTGAACTCTGCAAAAGAAAAGCAGTTAGCAGGGAGCCAGGCTGCCCACATGCAGTCTCTGGCTCAAAACAATGCAGGTGACAGGGAACGTGGCTGGCTGCTCACACGCAGTCCAAGGCCTTCCCTTTTGAACTGAACTCAGTGAACCACAACGGTGCTTGGGCTGCACAACGCAGTCTCCGTGCCAGCTCAAGTGGCACACGCAATGAGCACAACGAATGGATGCATGAACACAAACACGGTGCACGGGCCGCCACTGCAGGCCCGTGTTGTAGCTGCCAACAGGGCAGTTCTTGCAGCTTGCAAACTGTTGCTTTCAGATCCTGGCGCACATGGAAACGAACAGGGGGGGGGGGCAAAGCAAAAATTGAACGGGGGCTGGTGAACAGGGGCAGTGGGCATGGCATGGCAAAGGCGAGCAGGCAAACACAGCCCGCAGAAGAAGAAGGCCGCTGCAGGCAAACACAGCCGGCAGATGAACTGGCCGGCACAGGCCTTGCAGAAAAACAGCCAGCCAGCAGACGATCCAGCCGGCACAGGCCTTGCAGCACAGCAGCTGCAGATGAAGCTGGCCAGCCTCTGCCTTGAAGAAAAACACGGCCAGCCGATGAAGTTGGCCAGCCTTTGCCGTTCAGTGGAGGTTGGTGGAGGGAGTGCGGTGGTGCTGGCCACTCGGAAGGCGGGCTCGGACCTACCTACCTGTCTCCCTCCCAACCTATCGCCTTTGCCTGTCACTGTACATACCCACTCCCTTAATTTGTCAAACCCCAATTTAGCCCTAACTTATTTTTTTATTGTTTTTATTTTTACTTCCCCACTATAAATCGTCCCCTAACCCCCTTTATCGTCCTTGTTCGGCTAACCTATTCTGTCACCTAGCCTACTCCCAACCCCTACGTTCCCTTCCCGGAGGGGAACAAGGGAGAGCTAACGTCCTGTGTCGAGGCCCAACGAAGCCTCAGAATGGCCTCCCCAGAGTTCGGCGATCTTTAACCAAAGTGGGTCCAGCGGCCCACAACGACAGCGAGGGGATGGATGGTGCGGAGGGGTACATCTCCTAATCTACCCTAACCATTTAACTGTTAAACTACCCCGGGGCTTTCAACAAGCGCCTCTCGCTTAAACTATTGGTTCTATCAACCCAGATTCCCGTCGCCTGTGTTGGTGTCCTCACAATTTCGGGCCTCACCCCCCAATTTTCTCTCCGTGCCCTCACACGGTCTCCTGGCTGGGACACGTGGCTCCCTTTGGCAGGCACGACCCTCTGCCGAATCTCCCGCTATGGCACCCCCGGGCACTACACTGCCTCCGAGCCTACCAGCTCCCTAACACCGGGGAGTGCCCCCCCCATGGCACCTCCCCTGAAACGCACACGTGGCAGGCCGGCCTTCCGGGCCCCTTTCCGAGGGTCACCCGTGCCCACAACACTGCCCACGCGGCTAATGGCGCCCCGGGCCCCCGCACCAAGCAGGCGCACCCGTGCCCACTACTCTATCCCGGCCCCCCATGGGCCCTTGGCCTACCGCGGCCGACTAGCCTGGTGCCCGGGGTACCCACTCAGCGATACTCACCTTTCGCAGCCACGCTCCCAAGCCCGTCAACAGGGCTCCTGCACCCCTCCAAATGGGTTTCGAGCCTACATTCCCACCAACAGCAAGACGACCTCCATTTTTCAATTTGACTAACCCAGCTAACTCACTCTACACTGACCCCGGGGTCCCCTTGGGCGGGAGTCACTCCTCCCCCCAATCACTCATCGCACCATGCATTCCCCATTCACTCCACACACACAGACCCGCTGGCCTCACTCACTCAACAAGTACTCACCTCACAACTCACCAACTCTTCAACACACACACCGCTGAACTCTGCCATCCTCCTAACTACATCCCCTAACTAACTCGTGCTCCCACGTCGTCCCTTAAACTACAGCACGTTCCATTTAACCTACGTAGCTAAACTACGTCAACTCTACACATTCATAAGTCTGTCCATGTCTCCAAATAATCCCATTAATTATTTTATTTCCCCACCTAAAGCTCACTAAATCCCTCTAACTAATCCATTCCACGGACTCCATGAGGACTTACCCCTGCCCCATGAAGTCGGTCTAACTAAGCTAACCCTTCCCCCTCACTAGTTTTCATCCTGTGCCCAGGTAAGGGGGTCTTTCACCCCTTGCCCAGGAATCCTTTGCACCCGAAAGTGAGGCTTGCTTTTTTTTTTTTTTCCCATGCGCAGCACCTGCGCGGCAACTCAGAGCTCGCGCACTTTGCACCTGCCCGTGACGTCATGCAGCTGCACGTGTTCCTCGTCCCTCCTTGGACGCCACCATCCGGCAGAGATACCCCTCCTGCCGGATTCCAACCACACGTGCAGCCATGACGTCACCGTGCGCATAAAAAAAAAACACAAGCCCCACGTTTCGAGGGGTTCCCCACGCGAACACATGTGCTTTGCCCGTTGGAGCTTAACACACACGATCGCGTGGAGAACCCGTCCGGTCAAAATCCGTAGTCCTGCCTAAACTTTGTCCGTCCGCGGGATCGGCAAATCCACCGCGTGCGTTTCCGGACCGGGACTTCACTCTCGCAAGCGAGCACGTGGCGGTCTCGTGCGTTGCACAGCACGAACCGCGTGCTCACTGCTGGGTGAACCCGGCACGGTCCGCGAAACAACTACAGCCGCTACTCGGCTTTCTCTCCTCTGTCGCCGTCTCCGTCTCCATTCCACACACGCATACTTGCGTGTCACGACGCACACAGTCCACTCCATCACATTCACACCGGGAGACGCGGCTGCGTGCTCCCGCATGCCAACCGACATCTCCCTCACATACCGCTCTCTCACACACACGGTCTCCCTTGCACACAGCGACCTTGCACACGGCCGTTCACTCACGCGTGCGGGGGAACTCACCCGCGGTGCCTCACTCGCACTCCGTGCCTCATCCACACACACGGGGGCACTCACCCGCGGTACCTCACTCATACACACGGCGACACTCACACACGCCGTCTCTTCCACACACCGTGCCCCACTCATACACGCGGGGGCACTAACCCGCGGTGCCTCACTCACACTCCGTGCCTCATCCACACACGCGGGGACACTCACCCGCAGTACCTCACTCATACACACGGCGACACTCAAACACGCCGTCTCTTCCACACACCGTGCCCCACTCATACACGCGGGGGCACTCAACCGCGGTTCCTCATCCACACACGCGAGGGCACTCACCCGCGGTGCCTCATTCACACTGGCCGTTTCACTCACACACACGGCCTCTTCCACACACGGTGCCTCACTCACACACGCGAGGGCACTCACCCGCGGTGCCTCATTCACACACACGGCGACACTCACACACGGTTCCTCATCCACACACGGCGTGCTGGGAAGCACACACTCCGGCACCATCGCCACCACACCACTCACACACGGGGTCGCTTCCACACACGGGGACGCACTCACACCTTGCACCACACACACAGGGACAACCACACTGGGGATTTGTGTCCCCACAAGGGTCTCCGGGGCCTCTATACCCCCCAAGCTTTCCGTGCACCCGTCCACAGCACCCGTCCCCTCAACCTCGCAAAGCACGACCGAACTCACCTGGTCGTGACTCGCCTCAAGGGGGCATACTCCCTCCCCTCGTTCCTGGAGGAGGCCATCCAGGTGCTCGCACCGGGTCCCAACACGCTCCGCGAGCTCAACCCCATTGTCCTCCACTACCTCCGTGTGTGCGTGCGCGTCACTTACCCCGTCTTCATCGTGTAGTCTTCCCTCTATCGTTCCCATCTCCCGTGTCTCTGCCAACTCTTCACCCTTTACCTCCCTTGTCTCAACTATTATTTCTGTTGTCGTCACCTCGTGTCTCGTCTCACACGTTTTGGTCTCCCCATTTAATTTTTCCCTTTCGGTCATCGTCACGACCCTCGCCCAACACGTTCCACGAATTATTTTTTCACCCGCCTCCACCGCGGGCCTGTCAGCCGTTGCACCCCCACCCAGCTCGTTTGCTCCCACACGTGGAGTCGCCATTTTAAGCTCCCTGCTCACTGCCTTCATGCCCGCCTGCAGGCATTGGCCCATGTTCTGCGTCTCACCCCGCAGCTCTTTCATTTCTTCCCTCATTTGCTGTGTATTCGCATCCATCGTCGTTTTCACTTCATTTGTATTTGTATCCATCTTTTCGTTCATTTGTTTGTTCATGCCTTTCATTTCGTTTTTCATTTCATTTGTATTTGTATCCATCGTCGTTTTCACTTCATTCATTTGTTTGTTCATTGCCGCCAGCATGGCGCATAGCTGGGCCATGTTGGATGCACTCAGCTGAGCCGTTTCGGCAAGGGTTGGGGAAGGGTCTTGGTGGAGAGGGGGGGGGGAGGTGTCATACACTGCGGCCGCTGCCGCACCCATTTCAGGTTCTGGGTTCAGTTGGGCGAGTCCGTGTTCCTGCACAATCAACATTTCCTGCTCGGGGATTCCATCCTGGACCATGGACTCTACATTATTACACATATACATTTCTAATACCCCCGGCTCCCGCTCGCCTTGAGACGCCATCTTGCTTCTCGTGAAGGGTTAATTTGCTCGCTCGTAATTTGGAGGGAATCGGGGGTCGCTTCTCTCACCCCTGGACCGATTCCCGTAAATTTAGCCGGAGACAGGAGAGCCCGTTTTCCTGTTCTCCGATACCAGTGCCGCGAGGAGGGCGATGAATTTGTATCGCACGACCTGACACCAGTGTTGCGGTTTTCGCGCCCGCCGGCGTGCGACGGCCACGTAACTCGAATCGCGGCACGTCGCCCACCGGACGGACAATCCAGTCGTGACCCTCTCGGACTAACGCCGGGAACCAGTCACGGGTGGACCTTTCGGTCTCACCGCGATCGAGCCAATCAGCCCCCGCGTGGGATAGGGTTGCTCGCCAAATTCGAACTACCTAAGTACCCACGCGGAGGGTAGACCGGGCGATCGCACCTCGCCGCAGGTCGACTTCGGACACGGGCCACTTAAGCGACCCGTTCCGTACTATCAGAATAACCGAGCGGTGTTATCGTCGACCTCGACGGTTCGATTAATTATCGGGCGTATTCAGCCCACTACCAACCCTTTACGTGAAGCAAGATGGGGATTCAATGGAGGAAAAGACGAAGCGAAGCGGGAGAACAGTTCAACAATAAAGCACATTTATTCTCGGCACACGGGAAGCACACAAATACAATTCCACCAAATGCACACAAAAAAAGAAAACACAATTCCATTTACACAAAAAGCAAACATAAAAGTGAAAACACAGTGCAGAGCTAATACCGACTACCGAGCACACGGCAACACTTATACAATTCTACTTCACAGACGGCGCCGACAACACATACCCAAAACCAAGGAAAAGAAATCCCCCAAGAATGAGGTAGGCCTGAGGCCGAGACCGGGTCGGGCCTACCCGTCTGGTGATGAGACGCGGAGCGGCGATGGCCCCGCAACCCGCGGGCCTCGTGGACAGTGCCTGGCAGGGGGTGGGAACGGGCCCCCTTGGTCGCACTATCTCAGCGCGGGGGGAAACAGGAGGGGGTTGCTGATGCTCGGGGTATAGAGGATCTTTATTATCCCTGGTGTGCGTCTCCACCTCGGCCAGGTCGCGCTGCCGGCCTCCCTCGGGCGTGCAGCTCCTGGCACCGACGCGAGCACCCCCTCGTCCGACTCTCCTCAGCTTCTCCAGCCACTGCAGGCTTCGGGCTCCAGACTTCTTTCGTTCTCGTTTGCGACCCTGACTCCTTCTCGTTCTGACTCCTTCGCGACTCTCCTCTCCGACTCTCCTCTGCGACTCTCTCCTTGTTCTCGTTTGCGACTCTCTTCTGACTCTTCGTTCCCTTTTTGCTGACTCCTTTGACTGACGAACACCGTCCTTTTATCCCCCCCGTAACTTCGCCTTTTACCCCCTCCCTTTGACCTTTCACCTCGCTCCCCATTGGCCCGAGAAAAAGTGGGCGTGAAGGCTTTTTGATCCACAAATTTGCATATATCGATCGCCCTGGGGGCGGGCCAGTCGCCCCTCGCTCACCGATTGGACGGCAAAAAGTGGGCGTGTGTCGTTTTCGATCCGTTTTTGAAGCAGAAAATCCGTGATTTTGTACACGCTGTTCAACGTGCGCCCTACACGAGTCCAGCATCGGTGCCCATGAGTGGCGCGAGATGACGGTGATGCGATGGTGGCGAGTTGTGACGGTAAAGGTCGTGGCGGTTGTGGTGAAGCGGCGTTGTGGTTGGTGGTTGTTGTTGTGGTTGTGATGGTGGCGATTGGTCCAAAATAAAGATAGTGAAAGAAAAACGGCTATCCTGAAGAGTCGCAGCACGTATAAATGACATGTATTCCCACTAGACAACGGGTTTGGGCCTAACTACACATGCACTTACCGAGATACCTCACCTAAGGGACCTGAATGGTGGTTTGCGAATCTGGTAACCACAACAATATATATATATATATATATATATACATATATATATATACATATATACATATATATATATATATACATATATATATATATATATGCATATATATATACATATATACATATATACATATATATATATATATATATATATATATATATATATATATATATATATATATATATATATATATTGTTGCGGATTCGCGCCCGCCGGCGTGCGAACGGCCACGTAACTCGAATCGCGGCACGTCGCCCACTGGACAGACAATCCAGTCGTGACCCTCTCGGACTAACGCCGGGAACGAGTCACGGGTGGACCTTTCGGTCTCACCACGATCGTGCCAATCGGCCCCCGCGTGGGATAGGGTTGCTCGCCGAATTCGACCTACCTAAGTACCCACACGGAGGGTAGACCGGGCGATCGCACCTCGCCGCAGGTCGACTTCGGACACGGGCCACTTTAAGCGACCCGTTCCGTACTATCGGGATAACCGAGCGGTGTTATTCGTCGGCCTCGACGGTTCGATTAATTATCGGGCGTTTTAGCCCACGACCAACCCTTTACGTGAAGCAAGATGGAGATTCAATGAAAGAAAAGACGAAGCGAAGCGGGAAAACAGTTCAACATGAAGCACATTTATTTCGCGATGAACGGAAAGCACACATATACAATTACACCAAAAGCAAATGTAATAGAAGAAGAAACACAATATTACACAAAAAGCAAATGCAACAATGCAGATCAAACCGACTACCGGGCACACGGCAACACTTATACAATTTTACTTCACAGACGGCGCCGACAACACATATTCCCAAAGCAAAAGAAAAGAGAACCACCCTCAAGGATGAGGCGGGCCTGGGGCCGAGACCGGGTCGGGCCTACCCGTCTGATGATGAGACGCAGAGCGGCGGTGGCGCCTCAACTCCGCGGGCCTCGCGGACAGAGTCTGGTTGGGGGTGGGAAAGGGGCCCCCTTTGTCGCACTATCTCAGCGCGGGGGGGAAATAGGAGGGGGTTGCTGATGCTCGGGGGAAGGAGGATATCACCCTGTCTCGGGTCCCGCGGCGAGCGTCTCCTCCTCGACCTCGGTCGCGTTACTGGCCTCTCCCTGTGCAGCTCCCGGCACCGACGCGAGCACCCCCTCGTCCGCCTTCGCCGCCGTCACCTCTCCACAGCTCCGTCTACTCGCCCTCTCCGTCTCCTCTCTTGGCTCGTCCCAACTCTTCACTCTTGACTTCTCCCACTTCTTTCCAGCTCCACCGACGACTCTCTTGAACTCCGCACAACTGAACTGCCTTTACTGACGAACGCAGCCGTTTATATAAGCCCCGTGGCTTCGCTCTTTCACCCTTGACCCTTTGCCTCCGACCCTTCACCTCTCTAACTGGCTCCCCATTGGACCGAGGAAAAGTGGGCGTGAATGCTTTTTGATCCATGAATTTGCATATGGCGTCCTCACTCCAACGCCCTGGAGGCGGGGCCAAATCGCCCCTCGCTCACCGATTGGACGGAACAAAAGTGGGCGTGAGTCGTTTTTGATCCGTTTTTCTCGGAAAGTCTGTGATGTTTCTGAACACGCTGCTCGGTGCGCGCCCTACACGAGTCCAGTATCGGTGCCCACGAGTGGCGCGAGATGGTGTGGATGCGATGGTGGCGAGTTGTGACGGTAAAGGTCGTGGCTGTTGTTGTGAAGCGGCGTTGTGGTTGGTGGTTGTTGTTGTGAGGCGGCGTTGTGGTTGGTGGTTGTTGTTGTGAAGCGGCGTTGTGGTTGGTGGTTGTTGTTGTGAAGCGGGGTTGCGGTTGGTGGTTGTTGTTGTGAAGCGGCGTTGTGGTTGTTGTTGTGATGGCTGTTGAGACGTGGTTGGTGGTGGTAATAATGGCGGCTGGTCCAAAATAAAGATAGTAAAAGAAAAACGGCTATCCTGAAGAGTCGCAGCCCGCATGAATGACATTTATTCCCTCTAGACAACGGGTTTGAGCCTAACTACACATATACTTACCGAGATATCTCACCTAAGGGACCTGAATGGTGGTTTGTGAATTTCATCAACCACAACACTACCCCCTCCCCTTTTTACAGACTCGTCCCGAGTCGTCAAATTCTCGTGTGCCATCATGTGTAGTTTTCCCCTAGTACATTTTACCTACGGATCCCTGAGTGCGACATTCATGGTATTCGTGTCCCCAAAATAAATAACCTGAGGGCTGAGTAACTACCTAAACAAACTCACTCACACGGACGACTTAAATAAAATTGCCGGCGCTAGGACAGACATGCCGGGGGCGCACTCATATTTACAGTACATCTTAACCTTAACTTACAAATTTTACACTAAACCATGGCCCAGGATCAATGAACTCTGCAAAAAGAAAGCAGTTAGCAGGGAGCCAGGCTGCTCGCATGCAGTCTCTGGCTCAAAACAATGCAGGTGACAGGGAACGTGGCCGGCTGCTCACACGCAGTCCAAGGCCTTCCCTTTTGAACTGAACGCAGTGAACCACAACGGTGCATGGGCTGCACAAATGCAGTCTCCGTGCCAGCTCAAGTGGCACACGCAATGAACACACGAATG
>NC_140976.1:5715350-5716350 GCF_056783735.1 Eptatretus burgeri | reverse complement strand
CTGGGATGGTACCATTCTCCAGGATTTAAGGTGCAGCTTTAGAGTTGCTACAACAAGCCTGTGGTCAGTATTGAGGAACTGAGCACTCCGGTAGACCCTGCAGTTCTGGATCATCCTCCAACGACCGTCAATGAGGACATGGTCAATCTCCTTTGCCACACCGCCAGCGTTGGAATACCAAGTCCAGCGATGAGCTTGCGGGCGCTGAAACCATGAACCAGCCACCCTAAGTCCATGACTTCTTGCAAAGTCAAGGAACTTAGTGCTATTCTGGTTCATAGTTCCTGACCCCTGGGGACCAACACACACCTCATAACCATCCCTATCAGTTCCAGTCGATGCATTGAAATCCCCCAAGACTAGAAGTGTATCTCGTCTGGGGCACTGATCAACCACAGACTCGAGTGTGGCGTAGAATGCATCCTTCACGGTAAGATCACTCGCCTCAGTCGGAGCATAAATAGAGACCAGGGAAATGACACCTAAGGAGTGACGAATCCTTAATCTCATAATACGCTCGTTGACCGGTGTTACCTCAATTATCATTGGGGTCAGCTTATTGGACACAGCTACAGCAACTCCTTGGGTATGGTAACCATCAGAGCGACCAGACCAATAGTAGGTGTAACCACCCACCATTATCTCGCCGCAATCCGGTCTCCGAACCTCAGAGAGAGCTGCAATCCCGATGTCCAAACGCTTGAGCTCAGATGATAACAGAGACAGGTGATCATCCTCTCTTAGGGATAGGACATTCCAGGCACCCACCCGAAGGGACCGCCTCAGGTTAACCCAAGGAGACCGCCGTCTGGTGGACGACACCTCAGCACCACTCCGACACACTCTCCCGCAATCTGACCCAGGGATGTTACCCCGTGGTTTCCCTCCTATCAAAGATTGGGGGTCCCGAAGGCTTTGCCCCAATCCCGTCATCCGGTGAGCTGCCCTGCGAAGGGAAGCTGCACAGGAGGTACTCCCACGGAGTGGGTTTTCAGATTTT
>NC_140976.1:5695350-5710350 GCF_056783735.1 Eptatretus burgeri | reverse complement strand
TATTGCAATTTGAAATTTTTCACCCGACCCTCCTGACATTCGACCCCCCCCCCCCCACCGCTAAGAAGGGTGTTGGTGTGACATCCCAATGAGACATATGGTTGGATGCAGAATTGGAAGATGCACATTTTGGATTTGGTTTGAAGTCGATACGATCATTTTAGCGTACGTTATTGCGAAAATAAGAATTTCGGTGACCTTGACCTTGACCTTTGACCTATATTCACCAAAAACGACAAGTGTCTAAGTTGGACCATGGCTGACGTCTGTACCCACTTTGGTCATGATCGCTGAAACGGTGTGGCTGCTACAGGGTAAACAGACAGACACACAGAATGACACACACAACCGACCAACATAATTGCCGAAATCCGAAGGATTCCTCAATTATGATCGTCATGTGAATTATGGAGAAACCTCAAATTCCTGGGAAGTAGGAATTGATATTCCTCTTCAAACTGAGTCGATCGGAGGAAAATGGGAATCACGTTACAGGTGAAGGCCATTCGGCCCATCATGCCTGTGCCATACCAACACCACAATAATTTATCAAAATACGAAAATGTAAAATGTGGTTTGTATTTTTTCCCTCAGGGTAGGGGGGCACGTGGTTGGGTTAAAAACACACATCAACCACACAACCCCCCTCGATGAGATCCCCCACCAACAGCACTCCGTACACTCGTCCACAATGACCCATCATTGGATGTCATCAAAACCCATCATCAAAATGGAACATTTTCTCGGCCCGATACACACTCGGGTGTTTCACACAAACATCGTCCAATTTCCGGTGAACTTCGGGTGTTTGGACCGTTGGTGTAACGTGAACCCGGATCGGTTTGTAGATCGGTTTCTGTCAGTACTGAGCACCGGGGACGCGTCGACTCGGCGGACTCGAGTAAAATCGGAACGTTTTGTCCGTTTGATTGGAATCGTTCCGTGAGGTAAAATGTGTGATCCACTTCAGGGTCGATGTCTCGGTAAATAATAAAGATTAATTTTAAAATCGCTGAAATAACCCACTTTATCGATCGGAAAAAGACGACATATCTACTCCGTGATTTGTTCGGTATCAAGGGAGAGATTAACGTCGAGGGTAAATATATATCCGGGTTCAAGGTCCGGGGGTCGATATTATTCCAGGGTGTTGTGGTGTCGTGGTCGAGGTGCTCCAAGGCAGACACGAGCGGGGGAACAGTTCAACCCTGCTTTATTGCAAGAGCGAGAGCGTGAGCGGACGTTGCCCGTAACTCCTCCCTTTATTACGTACTCGATTCGCTACAAGCCACACGATGTACAGGCTCCCCCACCCCCCACGTCTTGCCCTGTCTACGCAGGCCCGTTACACCACAGGTGTTTCCTCATTCCTTCAGCATCCATAATGAGTATGTTAATTCATTACTCGTTGGAGATCGTCGGTGTGAGAGCATCAGGACCCGCACGGTGCGTGTTTTAACCCCCCCCCCCCTCTCATAAAAAATTAACATTTATTGGTGAAGTTTGATAATAAGGCCCGAGAAGGGATGTTCAGATATTCGAGAGAAACGGCCGCAAACAGTCAGGAAGTTAAAAACTCTCCACGTCTCTCCTTTTCCTTCTCCCTCGTTCGTTTATGATGAAGATTCAATTTTTAACCGAACGGAGAAAAATCGAAATCTGGAAACAAACTTTGACTCACAATGTCGTGTGAAGGAGCCGCGCCCTTTGGACTGGAAAACCGCTCGTCGGGCGACATTTTGTGAAAGTCCACGGACCACGGGGACAATAAAACGATGTCTGTTTCATACAAAATGTCCTTTTCATGATCCCATTGGACACGAATCGACTTCCCTCCTCTTATTCGATACTTTCACATTTAACAAACATGTTTATTCACATCGCACAAAGCAATCCGACAAAGATTCACCTTTTCAATCCACACACCTATTATACTGTACTATTTATGGTCCACACACCTATTATACTGTACTATTTATGGTCCACACACCTATTATACTGTACTATTTATGGTCCACACACCTATTATACTGTACTATTTATGGTCCACACACCTATTATACTGTACTATTTATGGTCCACACACCTATTTTACTGTACTATTTATGGTCCACACACCTATTATACTGTACTATTTATGGTCCACACACCTATTATACTGTACTATTTATGGTCCACACACCTATTATACTGTACTATTTATGGTCCACACACCTATTATACTGTACTATTTATGGTCCACACACCTATTATACTGTACTATTTATGGTCCACACACCTATTATACTGTACTATTTATGGTCCACACACCTATTATACTGTACTATTTATGGTCCACACACCTATTATACTGTACTATTTATGGTCCATACACCTATTATACTGTACTATTTATGGTCCACACACCTATTATACTGTACTATTTATGGTCCACACACCTATTATACTGTACTATTTATGGTCCACACACCTATTATACTGTACTATTTATGGTCCACACACCTATTATACTGTACTATTTATGGTCCACACACCTATTATACTGTACTATTTATGGTCCACACACCTATTACACTGTACTATTTATGGTCCACACACCTATTACACTGTACTATTTATGGTCCACACACCTATTACACTGTACTATTTATGGTCCACACACCTATTACACTGTACTATTTATGGTCCACACACCTATTACACTGTACTATTTATGGTCCACACACCTATTACACTGTACTATTTATGGTCCACACACCTATTACACTGTACTATTTATGGTCCACACACCTATTACACTGTACTATTTATGGTCCACACACCTATTACACTGTACTATTTATGGTCCACACACCTATTACACTGTACTATTTATGGTCCACACACCTATTACTAATTAAACAAGAAGGGGGTTTGTTGGCGAACCTTGAGCACCCTGTGGAAATATGGTGGGGACAAATCGCAGACAAGAGAATGAGGAGAAGAAACGTCATAACATTAACAGTTGGACTTTTCAGAGAAGGAATGAAAGAAAGGTCGAAATGAGAGCAGTCTGTTGAAAGAGAAAAAGGGTCGTGAATTATGAGACTAATTATATTATTAAAATCACGAGTTGGTCAAACTTTTGGAATCTGTCTTTCCATCCTGATAAATCTCACTCTCACCACGTCTCTCTGAACGGACCATCTGGACCCCCCCCCCTCTCCTCGCACCCCCCAATCCACTTTCTCAACAATCCCCTCGAAGAAGTCCTTTCATTAAATCTTTTCGGTCTCACGGTCTGCCATGATCTTTCCTGGGAAAGCATATCTCCAAACTGGCCTCCAAAGCCAGTCACCGACTGGACATCCTACGTCGTACTAAGTCCTTCCTTGGCACATCTGAGCTTCTGACCACTTCCAAGGCTTTCATCCACAGCCTGATTGAATACTGCTCTCCCCTTTGGGGTGGTGCTCCAGCCTCACACATAGCTTGACTTCACGCTGTGGAAACCAAGGCTTTTCGTATCATTGACATCTCCCACGATGAAGCCGAGTCTTTTGATATCTCACTCTCACCGCAGACGGGTCGGTGTTCTTTCTATCTTCTGCCGTCTCCTCTCCGGCCTTGCTCCACCCCCTCCCAATCCCCCCGCTCTTTCTATGCTCTGTCTCCCTTATAATTACACAGGGCATTCAAGGTCCACCAAAAACCCCTTCTGGTGGAACTGCCACAATCAAGAATCACTGCTCACCTTCACTCTTTCATTCCTCTTTTTTTCTCCCCCACCTCTGGAACATGCTCACACACTCACTTCAATCCCACTCCTCCCACCAGGTCTTCAAACTAGCTTCTCACCACCATCTCGTGTCTTCCCCCATCCAAAATCTTTATCTTTTCTACCCCTGTTAATCCACCCCAAACCCACCTCCTTCAAATTCCGTTTTCCTTCCTGAAAGTCCCTGTTGTACCATCTTGATTACCCCATGTCCCCCACCCCATCCCTCCCCCTTCCACAGATCCCCCAATGTCTCTGTTCCCGACTATTTTGTGCTTCCCTCTCCCACCCATCTTGTCTCCTGCCTTGTTATATGTTCTGTGTGTTCACTCTTACACGAGCCTCAACATAGTATATAAAGAAATAAAAATCACCTGTGGGCCCATTGATCAATTGGACCAAATTTTCATTGTTTTTTGTGACCTTGTAGCATCCCTGCCTGTTGTACTGCTTGAGCATGAGTTAACTTCCCTTTCACCAAACCCATATGTGCTTGGGCCAGGGTGGGGTGGGGTAGGTTTGATGTATATGTTCGTTATTATTGCCAAATTACACGAGTATTATTATGGTTGTAAATATTTATTATTATTAATGAATATATGCTTTGTTTCACACAGCCTGGTGTTGGCTTTGTGGTTAAAGTGGTGGCTTGGGATCCTCTGGGTCCTGAGTTCGAGCCCCACTGGCCGCTGATTTTACATCAGGGGTGTTGACTCAGCCTGTCATAACTCAGCCTGTCATCCTTCCGAGGTCAGCGAAATGAGCACCGGTATACTGGTAATTATCCCTGCATGACAAAGGTGACGAAAGGGTTGGTGTCAGGAAGGGCATCCGGCCATAAAAACATTGGCACAAAAAAGGTACCATGATTGGAGCCCGCAAAAAGCTGACCCCTGCTCAGGGAAAAAAGGCTTTAAAATGATGTGCTTTGTTCCAATGTTATCCTTGTTTTTGTTTTTATTTATAATTAGAATGTCATGCCATGGAAGGACCTGTTAAGCTGGTCTATATACCTCAACATGGTGTGGGGTTAAAAGGTGGGAATTATTCCAGGTTCTTTGTAGTTAATTAGCCTAATCAACTCGGGAGATCATGACGATAATTTTGGTGAATCACAAACCACATCAGAACGCTCCAGTAGAACTCAACAACACACACACACACACACACACACACACACACACACACACACACACACACACACACACACACACACACACACACACACACACACACACACACACACACACACACACACACCTCATTTATCGTAGATAAGGCTGAAATGACCATTTGTTTTTCTCGGCAAAAGCTTCAGGTAAATGACATGAAGAAACTAGAGGGGGAGCACTCGGTAGAGTGCAAAACCTCCGCCGCCAATACTGCTGGATCACTTAAGTGAACCTGATATCTTATTCATTGTAGGTCAAAACGGATCAGACTACTGAACCACGATTGAATAAACTAAACTAGGTCGACGCGCATGTAGAAATGGCAAAAAAAAAAAAATCAAAATTTTTTTGAAAAAAAGGTGAAAATTTGTTTGTTTTTTTTCTCTAACAATTTTTTTTTGGGGGGGGGTGGTTGGAAATCACTTAAAACGTGTAGAAATGCAAAAAAAAAAATTAAAATATTTTTTTCAAAATTGCCGCCATAGCGGCCATATTGGATTTTGGACCAAGTCCAAAATCAAATGGCATGATTCATGGACCATACCTAATCCCCCCACCAAGTTTGGTCGAAATCCGTCGAGTTTTTTCCGTAATACTGTTCACAAACAAACAAACAAACAGAAAGGGGTGAAAACAGTAACCTTCGATCTTCAATGGCGGAGGTTAACTTGAGGGGGAGCACTCGGTAGAGTGCAAAACCTCAGCCGCCAATTCTGCTCCGTCACTCAAGTGAACCTGATATCCTATTCATTCAATTTGACGTCAACAATGCTCACAGAGTTATAGTTTGCAACTTTCCCTTTTACTTTTAACTTTTACATACTCAATTCATTCGTCATAACTCGATTCCTTGAGACAGAAATTGATTTTACGTGGGCTTATCCACCTGAAGTTCCAAAATCAGCCGCAATTATAATTTTGGCATGTTTTTTGTTGGAAATCACTTATAACATGTAGAAATGCAAAAAAAAATTCGAAATTTTGTTGAAAAAAAAGTTGCAAAAATATTTTTGTCTCTAACAATTCTTTTTGGGGGGGTTGGAAATCACTTAAATCATGTAGAAATGCAAAAAAAAAATTGGGGGGGGGGGCATGACAATTTTTTTTTGGGGGGGGGTTGGAAATCTGGATGTAATCTGGATGCAAGTCTGGATGTAATCAGCCCAGAACTGTCGGGGGAGCAGCGTTAAATTCACGGGCTCATGATTATTCTGCATATTTGTGCACAAATGTTTGTTTTTTAAAACTTTATCTCGCACTGTCATTCAAAATTTTATCTCGGGGGCCCAGAGACCCCTTTTGCCCGAGGACCCCGAATACTGTCTGTCTTGTCATATACACATGCATGCATACATACATACATGCATACAAACATATATTTGCTCCATTTTACAGGTATATATATATATATATATATATATATATATATATATATATATATATATATATATATATATATATATATATATATATTGTTACGGATTCGCGCCCGCCGGCGTGCTGACGGCCACGTAACTCGAATCGCGGCACGTCGCCCACCGGACGGACAATCCAGTCGTGACCCTCTCGGACTAACGCCGGGGACCAGTCACGGGTGGACCTTTCGGTCTCACCGCGATCGAGCCAATCGGCCCCCGCGTGGGATAGGGTTGCTCGCCAAATTCGACCTACCTAAGTACCCACACGGAGGGTAGACCGGGCGATCGCACCTCGCCGCAGGTCGACTTCGGACACGGGCCACTTAAGCGACCCGTTCCGTACTATCGGGATAACCGAGCGGTGTTATCGTCGGCCTCGACGGTTCGATTAATTATCGGGCGTATTCAGCCCACTACACCAACCCTTTACGTGAAGCAAGATGAGGATTCAATGAGAGAAATGACGAAGCGAAGCGGGAAAGCAGTTCAACATAAAGCACATTTATTCGCGATGAACGGAAAGCACACATATACAATTCCACCAAAAGCACATAGAAGGAAAAGAAACACAATGCAATTTTACACAAAAAGCAAATGTAAAAGCGAAGACACAATGCAGAGCTATCCGACTACCGAGCACACGGCAACACTTATACAATTCTACTTCACAGACGGCGCCGACAACACACATTCCCAAAACAAAAGAAAAGAGAACCACCCTCCAGGATGAGGGGGTAGGCGGGCCTGGGGCCGAGACCGTGTCGGGCCTACCCGTCTGGTGATGAGACGCGGAGCGGCGGTGGTGACTCAACTCCGCGGGCCTCGCGGACAGTGTCTGGTAGGGGGTGGGAAGGGGGCCCCCTTGGTCGCACTATCTCAGCGCGGGGGGAAACAGGAGGGGGTTGCTGATGCTCGGGGAAAGGAGGATTTTTACTCTGTCTCGGGTCCCGCGACGAGCGTCTCCACCTCGACCAGGTCGCGCCGTCGGCCTCCCTGGTGTGCAGCTCCCGGCACCGACGCGAGCACCCCCTCGTCTGCCTTCTCCGCCGCCGCCTCTCCACAGCTCCGTCCTCTTCGCTCCGACTCCAACTCCGAACTCTTCCTCCTGCGAACTTCCCAACTGCACTCAACTCCAACGCACACGACGACGACGACGACGACTACCAACTACCAACGACCAACTTTTCTGACGAACGCAGCCGCTTATATAAGCCCCGTGGCTTCGCCTTTGACCCCCTGCCTTCGACCTTTCACCTCGCTCCCCATTGGCCCGAGAAAAAGTGGGCGTGAATGCATTTTGATCCATAAATTTGCAGAGAGCGACCGCCCTCCAACGCCCTGGAGGCGGGGCTAAATCGCCCCTCGCTCACCGATTGGACGGAACAAAAGTGGGCGTGTGTCGTTTTTGATCCGTTTTTGGAGCGGAAAATCCGTGGTTTTGTACACGCTGTTCGGCGCGCGCCCTGCACGAGTCCAACACCGGTACCCACAAGCGGCGCAAGAACGGTGGCGATGCGACGGTTGCGAGGTGTGACGTGAAGCGGCGCCGCGGTGGGTGGTTGATGTTGTGATGACTGTTGAGACGCGGTTGGCGGTGGTAACAATGGCGGTTGGTCCAAAATAAAGATAGTAAAAGAAAAACGGCTATGCTGAAGAGTCGCAGCACGCATGAATGACATGTATTCCCACTAGACAACGGGTTTGGGCCTAACTACACATATACTTACGGAGATATCTCACCTAAGGGACCTGAATGGTGGTTTGCGAATTTGGTAACCACAACACTACCCCCTCCCCTTTTTACAGACTCGTCCCGAGTCGTCAAATTTTCGTGTGCCATCATGTGTAGTTTTCCCCTAGTACATTTTACCTACGGATCCCTGAGTGCGACATTCATGGTATTCGTGTCCCCAAAATAAATAACCTGAGGGCTGCGTAACTACCTAAACAAACTCACTCACACGGACGACTTAAATAAAATTGCCGGCGCTAGGACAGACATGCCGGGGGCGCACTCATATGTACAGTACATCTTAACCTTAACTTACAAATTTTACACTAAACCATGGCCCAGGATCAATGAACTCTGCAAAAGAAAAGCAGTTAGCAGGGAGCCAGGCTGCTCGCATGCAGTCTCTGGCTCAAAACAATGCAGGTGACAGGGAACGTGGCTGACTGCTCACACGCAGTCCAAGGCCTTCCCTTTTGAACTGAATGCAGTGAACCACAACGGTGCATGGGCTGCACAACGCAGTCTCCGTGCCAGCTCAAGTGGCACACGCAATGAGCACAACGAATGGATGGATGAACACAAACACGGTGCATGGGCCGCCACTGCAGGCCCGTGTTGCAGCTGCCAACAGGGCAGTTCTCGCAGCTTGCAAACTGTTGCCTTGCGGATCCTGGCGCACATGGAAATGAACAGGGGGGGGGGGGGCAAAGCAAAATTGAACGGGGCTGGTGAACGTGGGCAGTGGGCATGGCATGGCAAAGGCAGCAGGCAAACACAGCCCGCAGAAGAAGGCCGCTGCAGGCAAACACAGCCGGCAGATGAACTGGCCGGCACGGGCCTTGAAGAAAAACAGCCAGCAGATGAACTGGCTGGCACAGGCCTTGCAGCACAGCAGCTGCAGACGATCCAGCCGGCACAGGCCTTGCAGCAAAACAACAGCTGCCGATGAAGTTGGCCGGCCTCTGCCTTGCAGCAACGCAGCCAGCAGATGAAGCTGGCCAGCCTTTGCCGTTCAGTGGAGGTTGGTGGAGGGAGTGCGGTGGTGCTGGCCACTCAGAAGGCGGGCTCGGACCTACCTCCCTGTCTCCCTCCCACCTATCGCCTTTGCCTGTCACTGTACATACCCGCTCCCTTAATTTGTCAAACCCAAATTTAGCCCCAACTTATTTATTTTTTTATTTTTTTATTTTTACTTCCCCACTATAAATCGTCCCCGAACCCCCTTTATCGTCCTTGTTCGGCTAACCTATCCTGTCACCTAGCCTACTCCCAACCCCTACGTTCCCTTCCCGGAGGGGAATAAGGGAGAGCTAACGTCCTGTGTCGAGGCCCAACTCAAGCCTCAGAATGGCCTCCCCAGAGTTCGGCGATCTATAACCAAAGTGGGTCCAGCGGCCCACAACGAGAGCGAGGGGATGGATGGTGCGGAGGGGTACATCTCCTAATCTACCCTAACCATTTAACTGTTAAACTACCCCGGGGCTTTCAACAAGCGCCTCTCGCTTAAACTATTGGTTCTAACAACCCAGATTCCCGTCGCCTGTGTTGGTGTCCTCACAATTTCGGGCCTCGCCCCCCAATTTTCTCTCCGTGCCCTCACACGGTCTCATGGCTGGGACACGTGGCTCCCTTTGGCAGGCACGACCCTCTGCCGAATCTCCCGCTATGGCACCCCCGGGCACTACACTGCCTCCGAGCCTACCAGCTCCCTAACACCGGGGAGTGCCCCCCATGGCACCTCCCCTGAAACGCACACGTGGCAGGCCGGCCTCCCGGGCCCCTTTCCGAGGGTCACCCGTGCCCACAACACTGCCCACGCGGCTAATGGCGCCCCGGGCCCCCGCACCAAGCAGGCGCACCCGTGCCCACTATGCTATCCCGGCCCCCCATGGGCCCTTGGCCTACCACGGCCGACTAGCCTGGTGCCCGGGGTACCCACTCAGCGATACTCACCTTTCGCAGCCACGCTCCCAAGCCCGTCAACAGGGCTCCTGCACCCCTCCAAATGGGTTTCGAGCCTACATTCCCACCAACAGCAAAACGACCTCCATTTTTCAATTTGACTAACCCAGCTAACTCACTTTACTCTGACCCCGGGGTCCCTTGGGCGGGAGTCACTCCTCCCCCCAATCACTCATCGCACCATGCATTCCCCATTCACTCCACACACACAGACCCGCTGGCCTCACTCACTCAACAAGTACTCACCTCACAACTCACCAACTCTTCAACACACACACACCGCTGAACTCTGCCATCCTCCTAACTACATCCCCTAACTAACTCGTGCTCCCACGTCGTCCCTTACACTATAGCACGTTCCTTTTAACTCTACGTAGCTAAGCTACGTCCCCACTACACATTCACAAGTCTGTCACTGTCCTCAAATGTCCCAAAAATCAATTTATTTCCCAACATAAATCTGGCTACAATCCCTCTAACTAATCCATTCCACGGACTCCATGAGGACTTACCCCTGCCCCATGAAGTCGGTCTAGCTAAGCTAACCCTTCCCCCTAACTAGTTTCCATCCTGTGCCCTAGGTCAAGGGGGTCTTCCACCCCTTGCCCAGGAATCCTATGCACCCGAAAGTGAGGCTTACTGTTTTTTGTTTTTTTTTCATATGCATCACCAGCGCGGCAACTCACAGCTCGCGCACTTTACACCTGCCCGTGACGTCATGCAGCTGCACGTGTACCTCGTCCCTCCTTGGACGGTACCATCAAGCAGGGATACCCCTCCTGCCGGATTCCAACCCCGCGTGCAGCCATGACGTCACCGTGCGCATAAAAAAAAACACAAGCCCCACGTCTCGAGGGGTTCCCCACGCGAACACATGTGCTTTGCCCGTTGGAGCTTAACACACATGCCCGCGTGAAGAACCCGTCCGGTCCAAATCCGTTTACCTGCCTAAACTTTGTCCGTCCGCGGGATCGGCAAATCCACCGCGTGCGTTTCCGGACCGGGACTTCACTCTCGCAAGCGAGCACGTGGGGGCCTCGTGCGTTGCACAGCACGGACCTCGTGCTCACTGCTGGGTGAACCCGGCACGGTCCCCGAAACAACTACAGCCGCGACTCGGCTTCCTTTCCTCACATGTCGCCGTCGTCGCCATTCGACCCACGCACACCTGCGTGTTACGACGCTCACACTCCATTCCATTACATTCACACCGGGAGACGCGGCTGCGTGCTCCCGCATGCCAACCGACATCTCCCTCACATACCGCTCTCTCACACACACGGTCTCCCTTGCATAAACCATACCACTCACACGTGGTGCTCCATTCACTCGCGGTTCCTCATCCACACACCGTGCCTCACTCATACACCGTGCCTCACTCATACACGCGGGGGCACTCACCCGCGGTGCCCCATCCACACACCGTCCCTCACTCACACACGCGGGGGCACTCACCCGCGGTGCCTCATCCACACTGGCCGTTTCATCCACACACACGGCCTCTTCCACACACGGTGCCTCATCCACACACGGCGTGCTGGGAAGCACGTACTCCGGCACCATCGCCACCACACCACTCACACACGGGGTCGCTTCCACACACGGGGACGCACTCACACCTTACACCACACACACAGGGACAACCACACTGGGGATTAGTGTCCCCACAAGGGTCTGCGGGGCCTCTATACCCCCCAAGCTCTCCGTGCACCTGTCCACAGCACTCCTCCCCCCGAACTCGCAATGCACGACTGAACTCACCTGGTCGTGACTCGCCTCAAGGGGGCATACTCCCTCCCCTCGTTCCTGGAGGAGGCCATCCCGCTGCTCGCACCGGGTCCCCGCACGGTCCGCCAGCTCACCCCCATTATCCTCCACTACCTCCGTGTGTGTGTGTGCGTCACTTACCCCGTCTTCATCGTGCAGTCTTCCCTCTATCGTTCCCATCTCCCGTGTCTCTGCCAACTCAGTCACCTCTTCACCCTTTACCTCCCTTGTCTCTACTATTTTTATTTCCTTTGTCGTCACCTCGTGTCTCGTCTCACACGTTTTGGTCTCCCCATTTAATTTTTCCCTTTCGGTCATCGTCACGACCCTCGCCCAACACGTCCCCCGAATTATTTTGTTACCCGTCTCCACCGCGGGCCCGCCAGCCGCTGCACCCCCTCCCAGCTCGTTCGCTCCCACAGGTGGAGTCGCCATTTTTATCTCCCTGGTCACGGCCTTCATGCCCACCTGCAGGCATCGGCCCATGTTCTGCATCTCACCCCGTAGCTCTTTCATTTCTTTTTTCATTTGCTGTGTATTCGCATCCATCGTCGTTTTCACTTCGTCCATTTGCTTGTTCATTCCGTTTATTTGCTTTGTATTCGCATCCATCTTTTCGTTCATGTTCGCATTTATCTTCGCTGTCATTTCCGCCAGCATGGCGCATAGCTGGGCCATGTCGGGTGCGCTTGAGTGAGCCGTTTCGGCAGGGGTTGTGGAAGGGTTTTGGTGGAGAGGGGGAGGGGAGGTGTCATACACCGCGGCCGCTGCCGCTGCCGCACCCATTTCGGGCTCTGGGTTCAGTTGGGCGAGTTCGTTTTCCTGTACAACCAACATTTCCTGCACGGGGATTTCATCCTGAGCCATGGATTCTACACATTCTACATCCATTTCTAATACCCCCGGCTCCCGCTCGCCTTGAGACGCCATCTTGCTTCTCTTAAAGGGTTAATTTAGCTCGCTCGTAATTTGGAGGGAATCGGGGGTCGCTCCTCTCACCCCTGGACCGATTCCCGTGAATTTAATTGGAGACAGGAGAGCCCGTTTTCCCGTTCTCCGTTACCAGTGCCGCGAGGAGGGCGATGAGTTTGTATCGCACGACCTGACACCAGTGTTACGGATTTCGCGCCCGCCGGCGTGCTGACGGCCACGTAACTCGAATCGCGGCACGTCGCCCACCGGACGGACAATCCAGTCGTGACCCTCTCGGACTAACGCCGGGAACCAGTCACGGGTGGACCTTTCGGTCTCACCGCGATCGAGCCAATCGGCCCCCGCGTGGGATAGGGTTGCTCGCCAAATTCGACCTACCTAAGTACCCACACGGAGGGTAGACCGGGCGATCGCACCTCGCCGCAGGTCGACTTCGGACACGGGCCACTTAAGCGACCCGTTCCGTACTATCGGGATAACCGAGCGGTGTTATCGTCGGCCTCGACGGTTCGATTAATTATCGGGCGTATTCAGCCCACTACCAACCCTTTACGTAAAGCAAGATGAGGATTAAATGAGAGAAATGACGAAGCGAAGCGGGAAAGCAGTTCAACATAAAGCACATTTATTCGCGATGAACGGAAAGCACACATATACAATTCCACCAAAAGCACATAGAAGGAAAAGAAACACAATGCAATTTTACACAAAAAGCAAATGTAAAAGCGAAGACACAATGCAGAGCTATCCGACTACCGAGCACACGGCAACACTTATACAATTCTACTTCACAGACGGCGCCGACAACACACATTCCCAAAACAAAAGAAAAGAGAACCACCCTCCAGGATGAGGGGGTAGGCGGGCCTGGGGCCGAGACCGTGTCGGGCCTACCCGTCTGGTGATGAGACGCGGAGCGGCGGTGGTGACTCAACTCCGCGGGCCTCGCGGACAGTGTCTGGTAGGGGGTGGGAAGGGGGCCCCCTTGGTCGCACTATCTCAGCGCGGGGGGAAACAAGAGGGGGTTGCTGATGCTCGGGGAAAGGAGGATTTTTACTCTGTCTCGGGTCCCGCGACGAGCGTCTCCACCTCGACCAGGTCGCGCCGTCGGCCTCCCTGGTGTGCAGCTCCCGGCACCGACGCGAGCACCCCCTCGTCTGCCTTCTCCGCCGCCGCCTCTCCACAGCTCCGTCCTCTTCGCTCCGACTCCAACTCCGAACTCTTCCTCCTGCAAACTTCCCAACTGCACTCAACTCCAACGCACACGACGACGACCAACGACCAACGACCAACTTTTCTGACGAACGCAGCCGCTTATATAAGCCTCGTGGCTTCGCCTTTGACCCCCTGCCTTCGACCTTTCACCTCGCTCCCCATTGGCCCGAGAAAAAGTGGGCGTGAATGCATTTTGATCCATAAATTTGCATATAGCGACCGCTCTCCAACGCCCTGGAGGCGGGGCCAAATCGCCCCTCGCTCACCGATTGGACGGAACAAAAGTGGGCGTGTGTCGTTTTTGATCCGTTTTTGGAGCGGAAAATCCGTGGTTTTGTACACGCTGTTCGTCGCGCGCCCTGCACGAGTCCAACACCGGTACCCACAAGCGGCGCAAGAACGGTGGCGATGCGACGGTTGCGAGGTGTGACGTGAAGCGGCGCCGCGGTGGGTGGTTGATGTTGTGATGACTGTTGAGACGCGGTTGGCGGTGGTAACAATGGCGGTTGGTCCAAAATAAAGATAGTAAAAGAAAAACGGCTATCCTGAAGAGTCGCAGCACGCATGAATGACATGTATTCCCACTAGACAACGGGTTTGGGCCTAACTACACATATACTTACGGAGATATCTCACCTGAGGGACCTGAATGGTGGTTTGCGAATTTGGTAACCACAACACTATATATATATATATATATATATATATATATATATATATATATATATATATATATATATATATATATATATATATATATATATATATATATATATATATATATATATATATATATATATATTGTTGTGGTTGACGAAATTCACAAACCACCATTCAGGTCCCTTAGGTGAGATATCTCGGTAAGTATATGTGTAGTTCGGCCCAAACCCGTTGTCTAGAGGGAATAAATGTCATTCATGCGGGCTGCGACTCTTCAGGATAGCCGTTTTTCTTTTACTATCTTTATTTTGGACCAGCCGCCATTATTACCACCACCAACCACGTCTCAACAGCCATCACAACAACAACCACCAACCACAACGC